>NC_064559.1:146114548-146417578 GCF_937001465.1 Orcinus orca
AAAATAAAGCATTGGGGCTTCCCTGGTGGCACAGTGGTTGAGAGTCCGCCTGCCGATGCAGGGGACACGGGTTCGTGCCCCGGTCCGGGAAGATCCCACATGCCGTGGAGCGGCTGGACCCGTGAGCCATGGCCGCTGAGCCTGCGCGTCCGGAGCCTGTGCTCCGCAACGGGAGAGGCCACAACAGTGAGAGTCCCGCGTACCGCAAAAAATAAATAAATAAATAATACAGCACTGCTCAAAATAGAAACACTTTCAAAAGAAAATCTTTTTAAAAAGGACTTTTAGTAGTCTAAATGGTAGAGATAATAATTTTGAATTAATGCGCTCTTTTCCTCTTCCTTCCTTTGTGCACACCCCTATATTGTTCCAGAGGCATCCATCTGCCCCAGGGAGGATTAGGATTGTTAGGGCAGGATTGCAAAGGTCAGGGGAGAGTTGAGATGCAGCTATTCAGATCTTTGGCACAGGTGGCAAGACAATAGTTTTTAACAACTGGCTCTGTTGAACATGAAAAGGATTTTCTAAAATCTGTTAGCTTCAATTAACACACGAAGAACCAGGCCAGAAGCACAAATCAGGTATGCTTGTGCTTTTTCTATAAGGAGAGAGGACACACCTTCTGACACTTCAGCTGAGCTGCTGTCTAATTGTTCCAGGAAGAAAAGGTAGGACTTAGAGGAAGCTCATTCAAGAGGAGAAAAGAAAATGGAAGGGCCTCCCCTTTCTCTGAGGAATTTCTCTGTGGGAAGAAAGAGGAAGAGAGTGGTAGGCGAAACCAATAGGAAGACATGTGCCTTGATGTCTCCTGGGGAAAGGGGGGACAGTTGTGCTCTGGGAAGAGACTGCAGTGGCGGCCTCACCAAAGAGAAACGGCCTGTGTTTAGCACTCCAGAAACTTTCTCAACTCACGTGTGGTATAGAGGCTATCCAGAAGCTTCCTCCTATGCTCTGGGAGACAGCAGAAGGAGCATGCACGGTAAGCTCTGAAGCAGGCGTACTTTCAGTTGGAGTCATTTTGTTCCCAGCATGGCAACTCCCTGTGAACTTACCCAATGAGAGCTCAGAATAAACCATGGGCATCATCAATGAGATCAGAGGGGTCCTCCCTCCAACCCCAAACCAGGACCAAGGGACCTTCTTCCTCTCCACCCCCATATACCCAGACACCATCTTTGGGAACAGAAAGGGGGAGGGGAAGAATTCAAGCATTTTCTTAGAAAGGAGTATTTTTTTTTTTTTTTTTTGTGGCTGCTCTGCGAGGCTTATGGGATCTTACTTCCCCAACCGGGGATCCAACCCCGGGCCCCAGCAGTGAAAGTGCCAAGTCCTAACCAGTGGACCACCAGGGAATTCCCAGAAAGGAGTACTGTAAATAGAAATAAAAAGAAGAAACAGAACTGTCAAGGTGAAGTTTCTCTCCTACCCAGGAGGAAGGTGAAAACTCATGAAGTTTAGATCAATTTCAGAAAAATAAAGATGCCACGTTTACTTTGCATATTTGAATCTGGCGTTACCTTTGCATCTCACCAGTTTGGTATCACCAGTGGATCTACCACTAATTTGGCATTTAATCCAAATCTGGCTTTGCTGTGAAGGTTACAGTCATTTGCTGTGGTTTCTGAATAATTTTTTTTTTTTTTTTTGCGGTACGCGTGCCTCTCACTGTTGCGGCCTCTCCCGTTGCGGAGCACAGGCTCCGGACGCGCAGGCTCAGCGGCCATGGCTCACGGGCCCAGCCGCTCCATGGCATGTGGGATCTTCCCGGACCGGGGCACGAACCCGTGTCCCCTGCATCGGCAGGCGGACTCTCAACCACTGCGCCACCAGGGAAGCCCTGAATAATTATTTTGAATTAAATTCTCGGCAAGAATGGATCCAGGTGATATGAAGCCTAAAGGCTATATGATTGGGGGCCATGAAGGTCTTTACGAAAAAAAATGAAATTACGAATACAAATTAGGTATGAAAGGAAATATTTAGAAGGACCAAATAAATCATAACAAATTATTGAAGACATGGAGATTTAGTTCCTTTTCTTTACTCCATGCAAGCAAGGGGCCCTGATGTCCAAGGTTCCTTAGCTTCATGTTAAATCTCTGGTCCTCAGTTTATTCCAGTATGTTACCCTGTTTTCTATAAGAACTTATGCTGCAACATTAAGTCTACAGTCTACTTAGAGGCAAAATAGCAGACCAGGAGAGGATAGCGTACTTCCTTTCTATGAAGGGCCTTGTTAGAGAAAGGGGAACGTGGTCATAATATGCTCACTCCCATGCCTCTTCTACCTCTCCCTGGACATGAGATGCTTAATGGATCCTTCCTGCACAAAATGGAAGAAATCATTACTACTCTCTAGTCCTGCTGAAGGTATTACGAACATTGACTCTTAGCCAAAGTCTCTTTGCAGGGGCAGGAGGAAGAAAGAACATTACTGAGCGCTCTCATGGAAGCTGTGTTAAGATCCCTTCTATGGCCTTTAGTTTTCTGTGGAGGAAAAATTTTTGCTTCACGTTTTCTCACAGTAAAATCAAACAAAACATATATTGAACCGTCAAACCAGTACAGTTTTCTCCACTGTGTAAATTAAATAAGGCAATACATGCAAAGTACTTTGTAATTGCACCCTGCTAAATCAATGTAAAATATTTTTATTATTGTTGTTACCGTTGTTATTTCTACTCCTTTGGGGTGTGAAAATTAAATTGGTTACTAAATATGCCTAACCTTTTCATCAGGGTGATGCTGAGACTCTGAAATCCTAAGTACTATCTTCCTTTGGGGAATCCTGGAGAAAACTGTACAGGTAAAAAGAGCAACATTTTAAAGAAAGTGCTGGAAACCATCAGCATGACTTCTGAGACACCTCTGAATTCTCCAGACGAAAGAGACGTCAGGCATCTGCCTCCCTCAGTCTTTCCCTTTGCAGGACATGGAAAGTGATGCAGACTTTAAAATAGATGGGCCGACAAGATTTAATTTCATCTCTGGCTCAACGCCTAACATCCCTCCCTCCCTTTCCACAGGTCTCCTGCCTGCCTGGTTTGGTAAGAGTGTTGTCAAACAAGATTGAAAACTGATTGATTTCTCATTTTGATACAGCTATGTTGTTGGCTGTATTTTTCTTTAGTGGTGTTAGTTAAGTATTTAATGGAATCTTAAGAGAAAAATTCTGTCTGTGTAATGTAAACATATTGTTAGATTGCCTGAAAGGGTCACCTCTTGATTAAGCTGAATGTCAGGAGTCTCAAGAGTACCTGCTCAGTATTCCAGAGAGATGCCATCAGCAAAGCCCCACATGGCATTGGGGCTGCTTGGCCTTTTAGGCATAGTCCAGATGTATTCATGGTGAGAGAGCTGGATCAACACCACATGGGGGTTTGATCCCTTCATCTGCAATCTGATTAACAGTTTAGTTTTTCAAAAATAGAATTCTAATTAGAGAATTAAGCTCTCTGACCTTTATTGTACAAACATGTATACATTCTATAATCCACAACAGATCCTGATCGTTTACTAAACAAAGTTTTCCAAAGTTATCAGAGCAACATATCTGTTTTTACAAGGCAGAATTAAAGACAATGGATAGATGTTGTAGACAAGTAAATTTTGCTTCAGAAACAATAGAATGAATTAAAATGATTCTCCAACTAGGCCAGTGGGAGGATAAGAAGTGATGGACAGAGGCTTCAGCTCTGGCTGTTTTAAAATAAAGTGATGTTTCACCACCCATCAGGGATGATGCTGGGAGAGCCTGCCCGGTGACCTCCTTATAATCCTGCATTTGTTCTCGCTGTACCATCCCCGTTACCCCTATGTTAGTTCAAGCCCTACTTATCACATCTTAGGACGCATCTACATTCTTGAGCTTGTTTCCTTATGTACAGTTTCAGTCTCTGACACCCTGTCTTCCACATTCACACTTAATAACCTGTCGTTTTTTCTTTGTAACAACTTTGTTGTGCTGTAACTCGCATATCATATTATTCATTCATTTAAAGTACACAGTTTGGTGAGTTTTAGTACATGCACTAAGTTTTGTATCAATTCCGACCTAATTTAGAACATTTTTATCAGCCGCCAAAGAAACCCTGCACCCATTAGCAGTCATTCCTCATACCTGCCCAGCCCTAGGAGACAGTAATCAATCTCCTTTCTGTCTCTATAGATTTGCCTATTCTGAATATTTCATATTAGTGGAATTATACAATACATGGCCTTTTTGGACTGACTTATTTAGCATAATGTTTACAATGTTCACCCATGTTGTAGCATTTATCTGTACTTTTTATTGCTTAATAATATTCTATTGTATGTATATACCACATTTTTCTAATCCATTCATTACTTGACAGGCATTTGGGCTGTTTCCACTTTTGGGCCATTATGAACGTTGCTGCTGTGAATATTCACGTACAAGTTTTTGTGTGAATATAAGTTTTCATTATCTTAGAGTGAAGTAACTAGAACATATACAACTGTATGTTTAACATTTTGAGAAACTATCAGATTGTTTTTCAGAGCAGCTGCACCATTTCACATCCCAGCAGCAATGTACGAGGGCTCCAGTTTCTCCATCTTTGCCAACTCTCATTATCTATCTTTTGATAATAGTTACCCAAGTGGTTAGAAAGTGGTATCTCATTGTGGGTTTGATTTGCATTTCTCTGATGTCTAATGATGTTGAATATCTTTTCATGTGCTCTTGACCATTCATATATTTTTTTGGAGAAATGTCTATTCAAATCTTTTGCCCATGTTTAAATTGGGTTATTTGTCTTTTTGCTATTGAGTTGTAATAATTCTTTACATAGTCTAGATACAAGTCCCTTATCAGATAAATAACTTGCAAATATTTTATCCCATTCTGTGGACGGTCTTTTCATTTTCTTGTCAGTGTCCTTTCAAGCACAAAAGTTTTTAATTTTGATGAAATCCAGTTTATCTGTTTTGCTGTTGTTTCTTATGCTTCTGGTGTCAGGTGTAAGAAACTATTGCCTAATCCAAGATCACAAAAATTTTCTCCTGTGTTTTTTTCTAGGAGTTTTATAGTTCTGTTTACTCCATTTAAGTCAGTAGTCCACTTTGTTACTTTTTGTGTATTGTATGAGGTAGGGTCCAACTCCATTCTTCTGTATGTGGATACACAGTGGTCCTAACACAGTTTGTTGCAAGGGTGCTCTTTACTACACATAAAGGTATGGCTTCATTTCATTTCACACTCAAAATTCTTTAGTAGTTCCCTATTGAGTGTAGTTTGATTTCTAGACTTGGACTCCATGAACCAGAAAAGCAAAATAATTTTGGAAGACTTAGGTAAGGTTGCAAACTTTTTATTATTATTCGGGAGAGCAATAAGTAAAGCAAATAGTGTTTATATACTCTCTCTACATAATTTAACAAGAATGTATTTTACATGGATGCACACACCAGGAAAGAAAATAATCTCAGAAGTTAAGTATTTTAAGTAAATTTAGCTTTATTAAAAACTCAGCAGATAGCCCTTCTTTTTTTCATGTTCCTGTGTACTGGTGGAAATATTTATCACAGTCTGTCATTTGTGAAATGGCATGACTCCTCCTGCCTAAGAAGCTTCATTTCTTGTCATGTTCCTCCTACATACCTTATGATGATGCAGCCATACTGAAAAAACAGGACTTAGTTTCTTATCTTCTTTGCTTCTGGCTGGGAACGTCCCCACCCAATCCCATTCTCCAAATGCAAGAAGCATACATATAAACTCTAACATATTATAAATGGTATAATAGTGATACAAAGGCCATAGGAGTGCAAGAGTTAGTTTCCATTTCTTGGAAAGGGAGTTAGCATAATTAATGCAAAAACCTAGTTAAATCTCAGTATCACTACTAACTATTGACGAGACAACATTTCTTAGATTCAGATTTATTACCTGTAATTGGAGATAATCGTGTCTGTCCCACAGGGTTACTGTGAGGATCAAATGATTTAAAAAATGTAAGTTACCCAGTGCAAACGCTAGATGAGTAGTAGATGATCAGTAAATGTTATTTGCCTTCCTCTCAGTTCTATATTAGTGGTTTGCAACCCTGACTACACATAGAATCATCTGGGGAATTTGAAAAAACCCATATCCCATCGACAAGCTAATCCTAAAATTCATATGAATATTCAAGGGAATACTCTTGAAAAAGAGGAAACAAGGTTGGAGAACTCATACTTTTTGATTTCAAAATTTGCTCCATACAGCTATACTCAACTGATTTTTCGCATGAATGTCAAGATAATTCAATAGAGGAAAAACAAATTTTTTTCACAAATAGTACTGGGACAATTACATACCTACAGGGAAAAGAATAAAGTTCTTCACACCATACACAAAAATTAACTAACAATTGATCAGAGACCTAAGTGCAAGAGCTGAAACTATAAAACTCTTAAAAGACAGTACAGGAGTAAATATTCCTAACCTTGACTCAGGCTAAGCCTTCTTAGATATGATACCAAAAGCACAAACGACAAAAAAATAAATAGGTAAGTTGGACTTCATCAAAATTAAAAACTTTTGTGCTCAAAAAGTAGAAAGACTCCCAAATAATGAGAGAAAATATTTCTAAATCATATATCTGATAAGGAACTTCTATCTAGAATATATAGAGAATTATTACAACTCTATAACAAAAAGACCAATAACAAATGGGCAAAAGATTTGAACAGATATGTCTTCAAAGAAGATATACAAATGGCCAAAAAGCATACGAAAAGTTGCCCAACACCATTAGGCATCAAGGAAATACAAAGCAAATCCACAATGAGATAGCACCTCATAACCACTTGGGTGACTATTACCAAGAGATAGATAATAATGAGAGTTGACGAAGTCGTAGAAACTGGAACTCTCATATGTTGTTGCTGGGGATGTCAAATGGTGCAGCTGCTCCGAAAAACAATCTGATAGTTTCTCAAAATGTTAAACATAGAGTTAGCACGTGACCCAGCCATTCCAGTTCTAGGTATATATCAAAAGAATCAAAAACATATGTCACACAAAAACTTGTACATGAACGCTCATAGCAGCATTATTCATAAAAGTCAAAATAGTAAAAACAATCCAAATGTCTATTAACATAAATGAATAAATAAAATGTATAGGTATATACCCATATAATGGAATATTTTTCTGCCACAAAAAATAAAGTGCGGATACATACTGCAGTGTGGATAAACCTTGAACACATAATGCTAAAGAAAGAAGCCAGTCACGAAAGGCCTGTATGATTCCACTGATATGAATTATACAGAATAAGCAAATCTATACAGACAATAGATTAGTTGTTGCCTAGCACTGAGAGGGATTAGGGATATTGGGAGTGACTGCTAAGGGTACAGTTTCTCTTTGGGGGTGATAAAAATGTTCTAAAATTGATCGTGGTGATGGTTGCACAGCTCTATACTGAAAGCACTGAGCTGTACACTTTAAATGGATGAATTATGTGGTGTGTGAATTATATATCTCAATAAACCTATAAAAATTCCCTACTCCCAGAGTTTCTGATTCAGTTATTCTGACACCCTGGCCTTAAAAATATATAGATTCCTGGTAATTCTAATGTGCTCTTTATCAACTTCTTCCTTTAGTGTTCCTGACCCATCTACTTTAGAAAAATTCATTCAATCTGCCACTCGTGCTCCCTTCTTTACACCTGCTATTTTCTCACTCTTTCTCCAGTTGTTCAAGATCCTCACTCTGCCCTATCCCCAAATCAGAACTAATCAACGTGACTCACCTTCTTTGGATCTGATTCAAATGTCATCTCCAGGAGACCTTAAATGACCAGCCCCACTTTGCTTTGCGGTGTTCTCCACATTGACTTGTTCACATGCACTCGTTAGAATCACCAACGTAGGTTTGCAAGTGGGAAGAAAGTTTTAAGGGAAGTAGGTGTCCACCCTACCCCCATCATTTTGGTTTTACAGCTGATACAAATGGGGTCCAGAGGAAACAGAATTCAATTCCAAGCATTTGCCTACTTTGCCTTTGTTGATATTTTAAAAAATTATCTCAAGCAATTCCTCATGTATTTATCTGCCTGATTACATTACAATCCTCTTGAAGATATACAGTAACTTCATGTTGCGTGAATTTCCTGTGCCCGTTAACAATAAAATATACGTTTACCCTACTGAGCTGACATTTCTAGTGTCTTCCTGAATTCCCTTCTTATATTATTCAAGGAAACTTTTACATTTAAGGGCATAAAGGCTATTTTATAAAAGGCAATAATCAACCACTCTGTTTCCATTACACCGAAGATAAAGAATTTAACCTGCCAAAGGGGACATTTAGGTAACCTTGGGTAAATTACTCAACTTGTCTGAACCTCAGTTTCTAACTGTAAAATGACAGAATACCAATTATGTATGTTTTTCGTGAGTACAAGTTAATGCTCTTTAATGTTTAGGGAGTGCTTAACTGTGGTATCCGCTCAGGCAATATTTGTTACTTTTATCATCATAGTCATTATGGTTATTGGAAGTATTTCTAGTCTGGAATCAGTCCTTAGCAACCCAAAGATTTTTACATAGTTGGAATTTATTTTTGCTTCAGAGCTTTGAACGTGCTCTTCATGGGCCTGTTTGAGTTAATACAGTTCCTCAGATAACTTTTATCCAATAAGTATAAAGGCTGATAAGACTATATGCAACAAATGTTCCAAATAATAATTTCCACCAGTCCCTGCATCAATCCGTATGTCTAAAGGAACTGGCTTTATTAACCAAGTAAACCTCCAGACTTCAGCCTTAAGAGAAGGAAGAGCCTGTGTCCCCAGAGAGCACTGGCTCCATCAAGCACTAGCATTCTCCAAGGGTGGGCAGGGGTGTCCTCATTAGTTAAGTTCTTCCGCCAATTTTCACATTGAAGTTTTGTTCTGAAGCTGAGTAAAGCTGGCTTCATTGGGTTTTACCCCCTGTAGCAGAAGTTTTGGGGGAAGGTGTATAACTTGAAAAGTCATTACATATCTTAACTGTAATCTGAGAAAATTAAAATTCACAGATGCACCTTATCTGTCAAATATGGAGACAGCTGGCAAATGCAGACCACAAAGGTGGAGATTTAGTACCCAACTGCATGAATTGTTGCTGCTTTCCTGTGTTTATCACTTCACAGTTAATCAAAGAGATAACTCCCAGGAGTTTGGTATCTTTCTCCCTATGTTCTATATGATGAGGCAGGAAAGAGAAAAGAGTATTCTCTTTGTAACACATTTCCAATTGGAATAAGGCACTTGGTTCACAAAACCTGGAATGAAAAACTAACATTAAATGTTTTAATCAATTTCTGAAATCTTTTTTAAAGCCAACAGACCAGGACATCACATTATTGTTACTATTTGTGTACAGTTCTTTTGGTACAGTAACTTCTCAGTAATTGTATGAATATGTGCATATAATTAGGATAGATATTCAGAAACAGGATTGCTCAACAACCATCAAAACGATATTTCTACCCTGACCTGACATTTTACCACCAAGAGCAATTACACTGAAATAATTTTGTAATATGGAAGCTCTAATTATTGAACAGAATATAGTTTCTTTGCTGAGCATCAGAACTACAAAAGGTTTTACATGTATGTGAGTCTCAAAAATGATGCAATTACCCAAGATGAATAAAAACAGAGGAAAAACCAAAAGTGGAGCTAAGGGAATAAGAGCTGATGCATTCTTCACCACCATCCGTGCTACCCAGGACAGCTTCTAGGAGGACAAGCCCTCCCAGTTCACAAGCAGGACCCAGTTACCTGGAGCAGTTAAGGGCCTGTTTCCTAAATGACTCTTAATACAGGCCTCACCAAGTTTTTAGCCAATGGCCAGCATGATTCACCTACTCAGCAAATAGGTCATTATGGATCACATTACCTCAGAAATCCTTGGCTGATAGGAAGTTCTTCTACCCCCTTATTTCATGGTCCAGAATAAGCAGAGCTAATACTTCCACCCTCTTCATCTCTCACTGTTCATACCTTCTGCTATTACACGTCTTACATATTTCATTTTAAAAATGCAGAAATGCAAAAAAGGGAAAGAAATAAAGAAATTATGAACTAAACACACAAAGATCTAAAAAGAAACTTATGTAAAGTAAAATAAAAATAATAATTGCTTAAAAACCTTAAGGTTTCTTGTCCTTTAGGAAATGACCCAGGGGTCTCTATGGAATTCTCTTGAACACCAATGTGTATTATTTTAAGAAGTAAAAGATGTTTCAACATTAGAAAATCTATTAATGCATTATATAATATTAACAAAGTAAAGAATAAAGAATCCATGATAAACTCAATAGATGCCAAAAAAGTATTTAATAAAATTTAACATCCATTTGTGTTTAACTCTTAGTAAATTAGAATAAAAGGGAACTTCCTAAGCTTGATAATTATCATCTATCAAAAATCTATAGCCAGGATCAAACTTAACAATGAAACTTAACAATGTCTCCATTAGAGGTAGAATAAGACAAGGATGCCTGCTATCACTACTTCTTTTTAATGCTGTTAGGAGGTCTCAGTCAATACAGTAAGAAAAGAAAAATAAAATGAGGTACATAATGGAAAGACAGAAACAAAACTGTATTTTTGTGTAAAAGATCAGTGTGTTTGTGTAAATAATCCACGAGAATCCACAGACCATTAGAATTAGTCATTGTTCAGCAAGGTGGCTAGATACAGGATCAAACTAAAAATAATAATAGGATTCCTACACAGCAGTAATAACTCATTCAAGAACAATAATATCAAGAAGTACCTCATTTACAATAACAACAAACTAAAACATAGCTAAGAAAAAATATAACAAATGTGTTGATCTTTGTGGAATAAATTATAAAATTACTTTCCAATCGACATCAAAGAACTAAATAGACAGAGAGGTATACCAAGTTTATGGATAAGAAGGCTCAAATTAATCTATGTATAAATGCAACGACATTCGAATTTTCAACAGCCTTTTTCATGAGACATTATAAGCCAATCTTGAAATCCATTTGAAAGAGCACAAAAGGTCAATGATAGTTAAGACCATTTTGAAGAAGAAAAGGGCAGACATGGCTCAACCTATCTGATATCACAATTAGTAATAATAATAGTGATACTACAGCTAAAAATAATAGCAGCTGACTTTTACTGAGTATTTATTAAATGCCAGGCAAAACCTTTCATGTGTTATGAGTTTGGTACAATTATTGTCACCATTTTACAGTTAAGAAAGAAATGAGGGCACAAAGAGATTAAGGAGCTCTCTCAAGGTACCAAGGCTAAGCAATGGCAGAGTTAGAATTTAAACCCAAGCAGGTCCTGAGCCCCTGCACCTTACCCTATGCAATAATGTCTCTAAAGCTATGGTGACATACACGGTGTCTTATTGACACAGGGATAGAAAAACAGCCACTGAAATATAATACTGAACCCAGAAAGTGACCCAGGCATAAATGGAAACTTGATATCAAGCAATGATCAAAAAGGAAGCATTCAATAATGCTGCTGAGATTGCTAGTTATCCATGTGGAAAAAATAAAAGAAAACTAGATCCCTTTATGTTACATAAAAATAATTCCACCTGGACTAACTGTGGGAAGCAAAAACTTGAACTTTTTTTAAAGAGAATATGGGATGATATCTTTAAGATTTTGGAGGTAAAGAAAAGAATTTTTTGCATAAGACATAGAAAGCCCAAACCACAAAGTCATAAGTTGGTATATTTTACTGTATTAAAGTTTAATACTTCTATTCACAAAGCAACACTGTAAACAACATGAGTAGTCAAGCAACAGTCTGGGAAAGATATTGGTACTGTGTGTTAACAAAAAGGATTGCTATCCAGAATATATAAAGAACTTTACAGATCAGTAAGAAAAAAAAAACAACTCCCTGTTCCCCTAAAAAGGGCAATGGATGTGAATAGGCAATTTTCATAAAAGGAAACCTGATTGGCTGACATACCTATTGAAAGGTCCTCAACCTTCCCCATTGTCAGGGAAATACACAATAAAACAATGAGATACCATTTCACATCAATAGATTGACAAAAATCGGAATCTGATACCAAATGCTGAGTACAGAAGCAGTTTCTCTCATCCACTACAGAATTTTGGCAAAATCAAAGAAAATTGAAGAAATATACCTCCTTCACCCTGTAACTTTATTTCTGGATAAATACGTTAGAACAAGAAACTCTCACATGTATGACAAAGAAATATGTAGAAGAAAGTTAATCACAGGTAGCATTATTTGTAATAGAAAAGGACTGTAAACAGTCAATCAAAATACCGAGAGAAAAAAGGATAACTAAGTTGTGGTATATTTATACAATGAAACAGTACCTACAAAAATAGGGTTAAATATCAATAACATGATAGTTCAAAAATATTGGAGAATAATACTTTTAATATTCATATAATTCATTATAGTGTTTATACAAAGTAGAATATTTATATACAGCTGGGAAACATGTACAATAATACCCTATAGTTTTATATTGCTTATGGCTATGTATACAGTCATAGTATAAAAGCATAGCCTGGTAAACCCAAATTCAGGATACTGCTTACCTCCAGTGAGAGAAAGGCAGGAGTAGCAGCAGGAGCATGGAGCCAGGGGAAGGGACACAGGGTCTTCAGCTGTATTGGAAAGGTTTTTTTTGTCAAAACATAATAGCCTCCACTGACCACAAAGGCCTATGGCAAAATCTGCAAATCCGATAGAGCTGGGTAGTGGGTATTTGAATGTTCAGTATTCCATTTCATTTATATTTTACCTCTCTTTATATTTGAAATATTTTTAATAAATAAAAAGGAGCTATGTGGAAATCAAATTTTATAACCAGAATCATATTTTCCCAGGAGGTTGTGATTCCATGATCATTTCAGAGGTAGCTTCTCTTCTCTCTTCTTTTAGAAGCCAAGCAGCCCGCGACTGAAGCAATATTTATTAAGTGCCTGCCATTCATGAGGCACAGAGCAAGGTTCTGGCAATGCCGTGGTGAGAGATCCCGCTAGGGAATATATATATATTCCAGTGGGATTACAACTGTACATCTGCAAACCATGATCAATGCCATGAAGAGAAGAGCAGGGAACTATGACTGAATAACTGGGGCAGGCACATACTGGGGCAGGTCTGGCTGCCTAGAAGCTATTCACATCCCCCCTTCTCCCTTGCCTTCCTCTACGATCGAGGTTGGGAAGCTAATCATGATTTTCCAGACTCCCTTGCATCTGGCGCAGTTCTAACCAATTAGACATAGTTAGGAGCCTCTGGGGACAGGGGCCTTTCCTGAATGAAAAAGCTAAGCCTCACAGGAAGAAAGCCTTTCTGCCCCCTTAGCTCCTCCATGCCTGCAGCAGGATGTGATGTTGGGCGTGGAACAGACATCTTGAGATGAATGAATATGGAAGTCATATATTCCAGGGGTAGAGCAAGAGGGACAGGCTCCTGGGCCCTTGATGACATGGCTGAGCCATGGTACCAGCCGTGGACTGTTTACTCCGAACTTCTTTTTAGCAGGTTATAAAGATCTGTTGGCTTGGGCCGCTTTTAATAAGATTTCCTTTTGCAGCCCAAATCATTCTAAACAGCTACCTTCGAGAAGATGTGACATTGAAGGTGAGAGGAGGGGACTGGGGTGAAGCGAACCTTGCAGAAAGCAGGATGGGGCAGGGGAGAGGGAGGGTAGACAAGGCCAGCAGAGGAGGGGACAGCACGTTTGAGGAACTCAGGGAAGCCCTCCCGACGCTGGAGCTTGATAAAGGAACCAGTTTGCAGCTGGCTGGGAATCTGAATACTTGACTCTCTTTCTCAGGCTCCAAGCTAAGAACAGTACAGTCTATCTGTAAACAAAGGTGAATTCAATAGCACTCAGGTAGTTGCTATTTTTAGAGACTCCTCTCTATAAAACAGAGAATTAACCCCTGATCAATCTACTTGGGTTTTTGTGTTTGAATTTTTAAAAATGAAGTCCACCTAGTCCACCTAAGTCCAGAGATTCAGCTTCCTCTACCCCCTCCTCCACTGCCTAGGAGGGGAAAAAAAAATTAGCACCTCACCAGCCCCCTTGACATGAAGTAACTTGCAGTGATAGGACTTAACCAGAGTCTAGCCAACAGTGTCTTAGGCATTTCCCACACTACAAAGGTTTCTGTTTTGTTCTGTATTTATCTGAATGGGAAGAGGCAACTTCATTGTTGAAGAGAGTCTGATTTGAACAGCGCAACAAAAATCTAGTTGCTTTAATCCTGTCCTCACTGGGCATTATGGAAAGCGTTGGCTTATTTTCTAATGTGCTTCCTATTGGCCTATTTCCTGGATCGTATACTTTTATGGCAAATGAAGGTTATTTTATAAGATAGTATTTACTGATCACCTGAGTAGGCAGAGTGCCAGTCCAGGCAAGAAGCCCATGGCTTGGAAGAAAAATGTCCATTTTCATCTGAAAAATCTTAATCTGATGGGTATTCTGCGAATTTCCACTCGGCTATTTTCAAATAGACCTGGATATTTATTATTAGTTTCTGGATCTCTCCCTCCTCTCTCCCTCAGCTTTCTGCGAAACTCTAGCTCTCTCATCTTTTTACTCGTTCGCCTGCATCCTCTCCTCAGGCTCCTGAATTCATTCACCTTGTTGCTATTCTCTGCACTTCTTCCAAATTGCCTGAGCTTCCCTAGGAACGAGGTGGTGGGAACACAGCACGAGGGGCCAGGTGCTACTCAGCTAGAACTGGCCACAGAGGAACTGTTACTCCACGCCCTTCTGCACAGGCGGCCTCAACCTGGACTTCCCTTTTATCCTGCTGGACGGCCTGGCTGGCCTGAATTTAATTTGCAGACCACTGTACCCCCCGGGCCTACTTCCGGAGAACAGCTCTGTGTTTGGATTCTCCTCCCCCAGGTGTATTCACTGCCTTGCCTTTTTCAAATGCTCACAAAGTTATTATTCCCAGCCTACATACCTCAAGTCTCAAAGGTCGTTTGCATTTTATTTCTGTTGCCTGAGCTGCTCGCTCTACTTTCCAAATTGGAACCATTAGTGAATTCCAAAAACAAGCAGCCTCTTCCCTCTTTCCATCCAGGCCATAAGAACACTTAAATAAGACTCGGACCCACAGTTGTGCCAACAGCAGAGCTGGCGGCACATCTTCATCCTCCTTCAGCAGGGACCCCACCTCCACTGGCATCACTCAGAGCCTTCTCGGTTTACAGTAGTTTTTCAGCCAGTTTTAAACCCACACACTCAACCTTCCAAACATGTATTGGGAATTATGCTAGGTGCTGTGAGAGATTCCAAATCATGTAAGACACAATTATTGCTCTTCAAGAGGCTTCTAGATTCACAGAGTACAGGTATACCTTGGAGATATTGCGGGTTTACTTCCAGACCCCTGCAACAAAGTGAATAGCACAATATAGCGAGTCACACAGATTATTTTAGTATCCCAGTGCAAATAAAAGTTATGTTTACACCATGCTGTAATTAATGAAGTGTGCAATAGCATTATGTCTAAAAAACAATGTACATAATACATTGGCTAAAACATACTTTATTGCTTAAAAAAATGCTAACCATCATCTGAGCCTTCAGTGAGCTGTGATCTTTTTGCTAGGGGAGGGTCTTGCCTCCATGGTGATGGCTACTGACTGATCAGGGTGGTAATTGCTGAGGCTGGTGTGGCCCTGGCAGTTTCTTAAGATAAGAGAACAAAGAAGTTTGCTGTGTCGCCTGACTCTTCCTTTCACAAAACGATTTCTTTGCAGCATGCGATGCTATTTGATAGCACTTTACCCACAGTAGAACTTTCAAAATTGGAGTCAATCCTCTCAAACTCTACTTTACCAACTAAGTTTATGTCATAGTCTAAATCCTTTGTTGTCATTTCAACATTGATTAAGTTCGCCTTCTATTATGGGTGTGTCCCCCTAACAGTTACAGTAGTAACATCAAAGATCACCGATCACAGGTCACCGTAACAAATATAATAACAAAAAAGTTTGAAATATTGTGAGAATTACCAAAATGTGACACAGAGACAGGAAGTGAGCAAAACGCTTTTGGAAAAATGGTGCTGATAGATTTGCTTGATGCCGGGTTGCCACAAAACTTCAATTTATAAAAAAAATGTAATAAAGGGAAGCGCAATGAGTATGCTTTTATATACATTCATCAAATTTTAATAAGCACCTTAAGCGTGCCAAGCATTATTAGGTGCTGAGGTTTCAAACAGGAAAAGTACAGAGTCTCAGTGAGTTTCCATTGTAACAGATAATGGCATATAATTATAATCCAATGCAAAAACAACAACGAAATGTACTCCTGGGATGTCATTCTCTCAGCCTTGGTTTCTTCACCTGTGAAATGGCACCATTCTTCTAAGTTGTAGTTAGGGTTTGCATGATATGAAGTAGGGACAACACTTAGTATGATGCATTACACAAAGTCTTTAGAATGTTACTATTGATAACATCAGTTACAAGTATAATAATAAAGTGGTTATTATTGTTAGTAGTAGTTTTACTATTATCTCCCACATTCAATCTGATTGATCAAGCTGTCTGGAACATTGTGATAGGATCATTCAGAAACATTTACTAGGTCCACTAGAAAAGAATACTGTGATGGATGCCAATACTATGAGGCGCAGAAGGGGGAGAAAGCCATGCAAGTGTTAAGCGATGCTGATGCACACAAATAACTGTACTACACTCGCAATGTGGTCCTCTGACTTAGGAATGCCACAGAGTGCATAGGAGGGAACGGACTTTGCATTTCAGGGTAGGGAGAAATTGACGTCATATCATAGGATCTTGTGTCATTCTGTGAGTTTCAATCCTGTATTACTCTGAATCAGAAACCCCAGATGTGTTTTTAAGGGTGGAGAGACTAAGAGGTCAGGTGAAGCTGGCTGTGGATATGACCTTCTGCTACCAAAATGAGGTCATTCCTGCTAAGGCAGTTGCAGAAACTCTAGGGCAGTGATTTGCAACCGCTGCTTCATGACGAAGCATGACTGATCTGCAGCAAAATGAGAATGATAACAACAATGGTGAGAGGAGTTCATGCAACTAAATGTCCATAATTTAAAGGACTGATATTGTGTTCTTTCTATTTTGTGGGTGTTAAAAAGTCATCCCTTTCATAGGAGGAAAGATGCTCTGAAGACTTCCCCTCCTGTATTGGGCCTCGAAATGCTCAACGTTCCATAATACTTATTTCTGTGAAACCTTATCTGGTCCCATGACTTTAATACCATCGATATGCTGATATCTCCTAAATGTATATCTAGTAGCAGAATACTCCTCCAAGCTTCTGATTCATGTATCTGCCTGCACTGGATATCTCACAGGCACCTTAAACTGACGAGCCCAAAAAGTGATGCTCAAGTCTCCCTTCCTGCCTCAACCTCTTCCTTTCTTGGTCTTTCTACCTCAGTAAACAGTACGTTAAATGGCAAGTTGTTCAAACAAGAATATAAGAGAAATCCTTGATACCTCTCTCCTCCTCCCACCACCCCCTCATCTATCAGTATGTCTCAGCAATTCTAGTTTCAAAATAGTCTTCAAATCCAACTACTCACCATCACCATAGCCATCACACTAGTTACATCTGTGTCACTGAAATTTCGTCCCAACTGATCTCACTCCTTCCACTCGTGTTTCCCTCCAATCCATTCTCCAATAGCATCCAGAGGCATCTTTTAAGAACATAAATCCTGCTTCAAAATCTTTAATTGTTTTCTATTACTCTTAGCATAAAGTTCAAATTTCGCATCATGGGCTACATTGTCTGAGACCTGTTAAGTCCAAGCATCAGTTTTAAAGAGGAAGAGTTCCCTGACCCTCACTGTCCATATAAAATTAATGTTACATGCTGTCAGAAAACCACGTTTATTTCCTTAATAGCACCTTTATCACTGTGAATTTTATATACATTAGTGTAAGTGATTAAAAACTACCTCCCCCACCAGACTTTATGATACTTGAGGGCATAGATTATGTCTAGCTTGGCTTTTTGTTGCATTCCCAGGGCATACTCTAGTAGCTGCCAATAGTATGTGCTCAATAAATGCTCACGAACGAGTGGGAAGGAAGAAAAAATGTAAACATCTTTACTTGGTAAAATTAAAAAGTTACCACCCTTCATAGGACTCTAATTAAGAATAATTTTTTTTCCTGGTCTCTGAAATTCAAAGATCTGAGAAATACTGCTCTGTGGTTGAAAAAGATAAATCAGTTTGCACCTCTGGATGTAACGGTCTATGCGAGTGGCTTTTGAAAGCTTGTGGGAGGTACTAGTAGGGACCAGCCAATGCTGGGCTGGTTCTCTGCTCTTTTGGATGGAGCAATTTCTTTGGTCTAATTCTAGGTCTAGAACTCTGGGCATGGCCTCTAGAACTCTTAAGTAAATGCTAAAGGAGTAAAGGAGTAAAGAAAATATGGTACCCATCCCAAGGTTAAGCTCTGCATATATTAGAAAAAATTATTTGCAAATTTTATCTGACGTGCTGATAAAGTCTAAAGATAGAAAAATTTATTTACGGTAGAACCTTGTCCATATACCAATTAGCTCTACAGTATCTCAAATCATAATATGCGGACTATAAATTAGAAAAGCAAGATTCTAAGCCAAGCAATCAGGTTTATATTCCCAGTGGCAGCCCGTGTTATAGCACTTGGATTGCTCTATCAAATAATTTATTGAGATCCAGATGTTCCAGTTTCCAATCTTCCCTGAGTGAGTGGTTGTCAGGTACTCCTGTCCAAAAACAAGGCCATTGGTACTTAACTATAGGCTCCCACACTTGTCAAATGATCTCCAAAGAATATAAAATTGCTTGTCATCTCTGTTAAAATTACATATGAGTGAGATATTGGCTATCTGTGTTGTAATTAAAAACTCAATTACAAGAAATTCCGAAATCATTATCAACTTTTTCAGGCATGAATCATCTTATCAAAAAGCAAGCTATTTATAGCTTAGGCTTTTCCCAGCATTCATAAGATGGCTGAATAGGCCCAAGGAAAGGATGAGATCTGGACCAAGGTGGAAGCATACTAAAGGAGGGCAGAAGCAAGATGCAGACAGTGACATTACCTGTCAGGTAGCAATTCCTCTCTTTCTAGCACCAGTGTGTATAACTGCAATTCTCTAATTAGATTGTGTCATTTCACTAACATTGAGGAGCACTGTCCCTAATGAATCTCTCTTTAAAATGAGAAAACAGGAGGTAGCTTATCATCACAGCTCTCATTTATATTGTGCCTATCTACTAGATGAATATTATTGGAAAAATTAATTGCATTATAGTGGGTGCCACTGAATGTAAGCACATTTGGTTCTTAGGAAATGATTACCCTAAATGGTCGATCATGTTAATTGACTACAGAAAGTAGGCATCAGTGATGAGAGCAAAGCAAGCATGTGTGCACATCTGAAAAGGAAACTCACCATTTTATAGCCATACAGCGGAGACTGGATGAGAAAGCAGCCTTTGCCTGGAGATGGTTAGACCAGGCAGTTTCTTAAATCAAAGCATGAATTATTAATGGTAATAATTCAATAGCAGCCTCCATTTATTGAGAACTTACTGTGTACTGGCAATGAGGAGAAGCCCTTTAAGTTCATGATCATACTTATTCCCCACAACTCTATGAGAGGTGTGTCGTAGGTTGTAAGTGGTAATCAGGAAGCAAACCAGTTTGACTGTAAAACCAGTACCCCTAACCATAAAGTTGTACATTTTAGATACAGACTCCATAGAGATCAGAGCCTCTGGGGTGTTTTTATTATTAGCCCAGCCATCCTATCAGCCTGGGCTTAGCCAGTACATCTGGGATTAAGGTATCTAGGTATGATACTGAGCCCAAGGAGCTGCTGTGGGTATTTTTTCCTTCTAGTCATTTGGAGATCGTTTGGACATAATGGAAAACACTATTGTTTTTAAAGAAGAAAATGGCTTAGCCTTTGCTTTTGTGATTGTAACACTAACCAGCAAACAACAGTAAAGCCTGATTTTTAAAAAGTAGCACCGATTCAAATTTTCCTGACTTTCTATTAAGACAGAAGGGGTAAGCAGTACTCCTAATCTGTAGCTTAAGACTTCTAATGAATGGAGGTAACGTATATTGGAATATGCCATGTCAGAAGTAGCAGCAACCTTTCCTTACAGAGCTGCCTGTGGCATACCTGACAATGGGGACACCTCAAATAATCTTCACTGTCCTATTATTCCAACTGTGTGACCTTCATGCCACGTGCTTCACTTTCTGAAAAAGTGAAGACTTATGTGTGAATAGAACAGAGGGCGCATATTGATGGAGTGTGGGAAGAAAGGTTGAGAGGGTGGGTCTAATAGGGCAAGGCCTCTGAAAGCCCGAGTGCCCATCTATAGGGCAGATGCTTCTGGGAAGGCTGGCACAGTTGACTGGGTATCAGATATTTACATCTTTGAAGGAGGTAGTTTGTAATATACTTAAATGCAGATAATCAATGGATTTTTTTTTTTTTTTTGCGGTACGCGGGCGTCTCACCGCTGCGGCCTCTCCCGTTGCGGAGCACAGGTTCCGGACACGCAGGCTCAGCGGCCATGGCTCATGGGCCCAGCCACCGCGCGCATGTGGGATCTTCCCGGAACGGGGCACAAACCCGTGTCCCCTGCATCGGCAGGCGGACTCTCAACCACTGCGCCACCAGGGAAACCCTCAATGGATATTTTAAGGGGAAGCCAGTGTGGGGTGAGGGGGAGTGGCTGGGGGGTAATCCAGCACTGCTGGAGAAAAACTTGTGCATGGAGGTGGGAGAGGAGCAGCAAGAGAACTGAAGCTGCTCAGGGGAAAAGCTTTAATGGCTGCTGGGAGAGCAGCCCTGAAAAGGATGATGAAGGACTTCCCAAGATGATTTCACTTGCTAATCAGTGTGTTTGGACCTTAGGAGAATGAGTAAATACTAATGACCTTGTCCTGAAGCCATGAAGCACGACTGACCTCCCTCCTCCACTCCCCGATCGCCCACTCTCTTCCTTCTACCCATCCTTCCAGCCTTGGAGGTTTAAGACTTTAAGTCCTTCTGGCATAGAGACAACCTTTCCTGTGGATCCCATCCCCTCCACACCTCCCACTTCCTTTGGGAACATGCTACACCATTTTTTCCTGTTTTCTGATATATTTCTACCTTTCCCGTTATTGGTTCCTTCTCTTCAGCCTCCGACCTTAACTTAAACTTCTACGCTCCTAAAATAACCTGCTCCTGCCCCTGCATTTCCTCTCGCAGCCAATCTATCCCTCTCCACCCTCCCATCCAAAATTCTCTGCAGAGAAAGACCTGTGCTCATTCTCCCCACATTTATTCCGCAATTGATTGTAGCTGATTGCCACCCCTGCAGTGAGACTGCTTTGATACAGTCACCTAAAGTCACAGTTTCCTAAATTTAAAGGATTCTTTTTAAGTCCTTATACTGGCTTTTATTGCTTTGGTTTCCCTTTGGATCCCACCACGTTCCTGATCCTCTGTCCCTCTGGTTTCTGTGCTATGACACTGTATCAGGTGCCTTCGCACCATCTCACTGTCCCCTCTAGGGTTTCTTGGCTTTCTCTTTGGCCCACTCTTTAAGCGCTGGCCTTCCCAGGTTTCTGCCCTCGCTTCTCTTCTCTGAGGGTTTTAACCACCACTTAAATGCTCATTACTTACAAACCTGAATTGCCTACTCAGATCTGCAGTTCACAATTCAGGGCCATATATCCAACTGCCTCCTGGACACCTTCACTCAAATGTCTTATAGCAACCTTGAGATAAACATGACAAAAAATGAACATATATCTTATGCCCTATACCTGACTCTCCTTCAATATTCCGTACGTAAACTGTACTACAAATCACCCAGCCTGTCAGACTCTAAGCTTGAGGGTCATCCTCACCAACTCTCATAAAATTAATCACCATACGTTGCCTTTCTTCACTATTTTTCAGATTTGCCCTCCTTGTTCTATCTGAGAGCTTAAGTCCCCGCTCTCACCGTCTTTCACCTGAACTACAGTAATATCCTCCTCACTGCTCTCCCTGACCCTCAAATCTGCCCCCAATCCTCTCCCAGAGTGACCGCATTTTGCCGTGGCTTCATTGGGTTTCTGTCAACAATGGGGTAGAATCTGAACCTCTAACACAGTGTACAGGCCTGCTGTAATCTGACCTCTCAAAGACACGTTTTGTTATACTCTGCTTGATATTTTAAGCTCTAGTCATATTGATCCCCTTACTGACTCAGAATATACTGCACTAATTTTTACCCCAAGGCTATATTCTTGTCCTCTCCTCCTGGGACTCCCTTCCTCTCCTCTCCCTAACTTCCTCTGGCTCCCTGGCTCTAAAAACTTAGTCAGGGATCCCTTACTATCCCTTTCTATGCTCCCAAGCACCTGGCACATGTCCATCATTTCCACAATACACTGACATTCTCTGTTTCTCCAACCTAATTATAAATCCTTAAGGGCAAAATCAGTGTTATTATTTCTCTGAATCCTCAGTGCCTAAAGCACTTCCTGGTACATGGCAGGCACTCTTCTGATTTTCACTTAATGCAGCAATAACAGAAACAAATATGTGTATAGGACCTTAGATTTTTCAGAGCATCTTCCAACATTTTATATCTCGTTGAATTTACATGGCAATCCTTCTTGGCTATTCAAAGTGTATATTTTACTTCAGTTAATTCCATATGGAAATAAATGGCAGCTGTAGCTGAGAACTACCTGAGAAACACAACACAGAAAGATGTTATTAGAACACAGTCCATCTTTATTTTAATAGGAAGCGATGGTACTCCTCCAAATAAAGTTCATGAGTAAAAGAAAAGAAAAACAGAAACAGAAGCAAAACCACGAGGTGTTTTTTTAAAAATCCCCATTCCCCATTCCCATGTAAGTCTTACAGTTTACTCCAGTGTTTCTGATCTCTAAAACAAATGATTCAAAGTCATTTTCCTGTGCTGTTGTTGGTAATTGAACATTTTACCTACTTATTTCTCCAACCTTTTAATTAGAGGTTGTACTTCTTTTTTGGTCCCAAAATTTCTAGCCCTTATGGAGTCCCCAGTTCTCATTTTGTATTTTTACCTGATTTTTTTTTAACTTTTAATATTCACAAATTGGATTTTGTATGTAAAAGCATTAAACTGAAATGCTGTTTAAGACTTCATTTGCCCAGTACAACAGTAGAATAAAAGGGTTATCAAATGTTACTTTTGCTCATGAAGCAAATATAGTTAGGTTATAATACCTGTAGCCCATTACCAACACCATTTAGTGTTTTTTTTCTTTAAGACAAATAGCTTTACCTCTGACCTAGAGAAAAAGAAGCCATCTAGCAACAAAGAAGCTCATGATTTAAATGCTGTTCAGAATTTTAAGAATGGTTTGTTCAATATTTGAATTCATTTCTTTAAAGATAAGAGAAAGCCAATTAGATTATTTAGTTACTGCTTCCCTACTAAAGGGAAAAATATCATCTGCATAAAATATTAATATATTCATATTCTGTTCCATTTCTAACTGACTACTCTATAGAGGAAACAGTTGTTTTTGATAGAGACCAAATATAGAACTCAAGATTCTTGTCCCAACATCTTTATTAGCTGCTGCATGATCTTGAAGGACAATATTCTTTTGCTTTACTTCAAAAAAGAACCTGCCCAGGCTTCCCTGGTGGCGCAGCGGTTGAGAGTCTGCCTGCCGATGCAGGGGACACGGGTTCGCGCCCTGGTCCGGGAAGATCCCACATGCCGCAGAGCGGCTGGGTCCGTGAGCCATGGCCGCTGAGCCTGCGCGTCTGGAGCCTGTGCTCCGCAACGGGAGAGGCCACAACAGTGAGAGGCCCGCATATCGCAAAAAAAAAAAAAAAAAAAAAAAAAAAAGAACCTGCCCATTATCAGAAAGACAACAGATTGGGCCTAAAAGAAATCAGACTGTTGTCTGATGATTATTGTCCTATAAAAGAGAGCTGTTAATTTCAGCAGTGATACTAGAATTCCTGGGGCCTTTTTTGGGGCACATAAGCATGAAGACCAGACTTCCATATGCCAGACAAGCGATTCCTGCAAATGTTAGATTTTCTTAAATTTATAAAAATAAGAGTAAATACTTATACTTCACTTATTATGTGTCAGACACTCTTCTAAGCACTTTGCAGGTAGTAATCATTTTGTCCTTCCTATCATTCTGGGAGCCTAAGATCAGAAGCCATAGGACAGACTCTCACCTCTACCCAGCACCTCAACCCAGTAGAGCCTTGCATATGATTACTGTATTCCACAGAGATGATTTCATATTGAAGACTCTCTTCCTGTTGAAAAACTTTAGTGAAGTTACAGAAACTTAGCAAGTTAGAGTGAACAAGGACTCAAGAAATCATTCAGTTTAACCAAGACCTAAATGATGTTCTAAGTGTTGAACACCTAGCTGGTGGCAGATTAGAAACTAGAACATAGTATCCTGACCCCTGTATATTCTACTATTCCATATCGCTTTTCTTCTGTGAAAAGTGAGATACTCATTTGTGTCATATTTCCTGATCACCTACAACATTCCAGGCACCATTTGCCAGACACTGTAAATATGGTTAAGAATAGAGAAAATGCCTACCCTCATGGAGTCACGCTATTCAATTCACTAAGTAAACAAGGATTTACTGAGCGCTGATTATGCACCGAGTTCCAGAGAAGGTCTGCAGAGGTGGGGATGGGAAGAGGTGGAGTGGGAGAGGGAGTACTATGAGAAATAGTCCCTGATTTCCAAGGAGTTACACAAAAGATAAGGGAAAAACATGAAACACCGTAGGAAAATACAGTACAATTAAGAGCCCAGTGTAGGGTAAATGAATACCGAGTGATTTCAGAGAAGGGGAGATCCAGAGAGTGGGAGGGATGTGGGCGTGTACATCATGGTGAAAGTGGAGAGTTGAAGGTGATGGTTGCCTACGATGCAGTATGCAGCAGCCAGATTTAGAGACATGGATGGACTTTAACGGTATAAGCCTGAGTGAAAGTAGGAGACACATGAAATTTCATATGTGTGTTAAGCAAAATAATTGTACATGTAACAGTAATAATTATTTGGTAAAGGTGTATGCAATAAAAAATAATGCACATAAAACGTAATAGAATGCCTGCCTATGCAGAGAGGTAAGGAGATAGGAATAAACATAATAAAAACATTAATTGATTGACTAATTTAAAGCTAAGATCAGGGCCCTCACAGACCAATGTTGATGAAATTGTGTCATGACCTGATTAAGTCAACTCTCTGACATCAAGTCCAGGGAAAAAAATCAAGGTGGCCTGGGACAGACACAGTGGAGCTTTGTAAGCTGTACAGACCATGTTCAGGCTGAGAGAGGAATGGAAAAGGTGATCTAGGTGAGGGGACAGTAATGAGAGGGGAGAGACCATTATGCCCAGAGGGGAAGGTGCATGTGGAGGGAGTAGAGGAAGTATGGGCAGATATATGGCTTGGGTCTCTTAGGGGAACCCTCAGAAGTCGGGCAGAGGCCTCAGAGGTGATAGTAGAAAACATGAGCAGGGGAGTGATGCAGTGAAAGAGGAGACTAAGGAAGGGGAGCCTGCCAGCGTCCTTGGGAAGAAGGACCCAGATGGTGAAGCATCTAGGAATTCAAATTGTGCAACGTGCAGATGTGTGTGGATGAGGGCTGAATTAGTGGTGTCCGTGGGGAAGAAAGGGAGATGAAGAAGGGACACACACACTGTGGGAAGACCACAAAAATGCCACAGGGATGCATTAGTTTGGTTCTTTGTGCCGGACAGTTTCTGAAAGTTTGCTTCAGTGTAGCCGTGGTTCCTGAAAACAGTTAAGTGGGTCACTTGCTTAGCTTTCCTTAGTGGTAGATTAATTAGCCAGCTGTAACTCCCGGATCTCTATTTTTAAATAACGACTTGCATAAATCTCTGAAGACAAGAACTCACCACTAGTATACAGCATATTCCGGCAGCTGCAAGTTATTATGCCCAGTGGAAATTAAATATCTTTTAGGGAAATCATGCAAGATCTCGTGACAAATATGAAATTAACCCCTGCCACCTGTATGTCCAACTCATTTCTTCGCTTGCCTGCCATCCTAATAAGCAGAATCTCTGGGGTCCTGAAATGACAGCAGAATTGGCAATATTTTAAAAAGGCATTATTCGTCTATGAGCATTAGTGAAAGACAGAGCCTTTGTCCCAGGCTGAGCCGGAAGCTCTGGAAATCAAACACTGATAAAAACACACAATAGGCTGCTACTGAAAAACTATTAACCCGTGGTCAGACAAAGATACTTATAACTCCAGGGATGTAAACAAACAAACAAACAAGCCATTTTATTTATCATTTTAAGCATCTTGTCTCGTCTGCTTAACACCCTCAAGCTCCCATTCTTTTTCCTTCTGACCAAATGCATTTTCATCTGGTTATTACTTCTTTCTTTATTTACAAGCTTCAGGTTGCAGATAACATGTGCCTTTTTACTTGCCCTTTTCATTGCCTATTTTTTACATCCGGGTTCTTGTAGTTTGTAGGAGATATGAAACACTGCATTCTCAGTCAGAGTGAAAATGGAAGAAAGAGAAGGAATGGCAAGAGCTGGCTGTCAGTAACTCCTACACAGTGGCATTAGGAAGGGTTCTGAGGTCTGGAGCATTGTTGGATATCCAGGTGCCATTTGTAAATGTGTGTTTAATAAAACGGCAGTCAATACTGCATCATCAACAAGCAAAGGACTTAACTTGTTTGGCCAATTTCAATAAAAGACAGAAGTCAGGCATGGTTTTGGCAGGAAACCCATCCCTGGGTGGGTGAAAATGGAATCCTCAAATTTCCCAAGTTATTGTAAAGACTTCATAAGAAATCCTTGGTTTCCCACGTAAACACCAACAATCCAGAATCCAAGAGAATAAAAAGATGGAAGCGACCTAAATGTCCATCGGTAGATAAATGGATAAAGAAGATGTGATATATATACCCAATGGAATACTACTCAGCCATAAAAATGAATGAGATAATGCCATGTGCAGCAACATGAATGGACCTAGAGATTATCATACTAAGTGAAGTAAGCCAGACAGTGAAAGACAAATATCATATGATATCACTTATATGTGGAATCTAAAATATGACCCAAAAGAACTTATTTACGAGACAGAAACAGACTCACAGACATAGAGAACTGATTTGTGGTTGCCAAGGGTGGGGGAGGGATGGAGGGGGATCTGCAGCCCTTTTATCAGTTCTCACCTTGGTTCCCCAGGCCTTCCCTTAGCTTTCCACATGCTCCAGGACATCTCTGACTCTCAGAGGGAAGGCTTCAAACCCCAGTGTTGCCAGGCAGCACTGTTTTCCTTTCATCTGAGTCCAGACCTGGGCTTTCACCTTGACCCTGTGACCTCCTATGTCAAGAAGTTAACACGGTTCCTGCCTCTAGCTAATGGTTTCCAACGTTGCTGAATGGGAGTCTATCTAATCAATTATGTGAACTTCAGACTTCGGCATAAAGGTCATTATTGTGTTGTGCACCTGGCATCACATTGTAATGAGGCAAACCACATTCTCCTACAGTCAATGAGGGGGAAAAAAAGCACACAAAATGGAAATTACTCCTAAAATGACCTTGCTAGATTTCTACATCTGGCTAGCAGAGCCTGTTTCTATACATCAAGAAACTGACGTGGCAGCTCTGTCATACAACTAGGCAGCCCAATCCCACGTCAACAAACATGCTATTACGGAACATACGGCATAAGTCCATGAACTGTGTGCACAGTTGATGAATTCCCAGCGTAGTACCCATGACATTTACTGATTCACTGCCACTCTGCCCCAGGCTGCTTCCAAACGTGTCAGGAAAATAAAATATCATCCATATTTACATTCAGAAATTATTCCGTATTTACGCATGCTAATAAAAACAAAAGCTTGCTTTTTAAGGAAGGGGCAAGCTCCATAATCAATTTTCTGAGAGACCCCAGGGTTTGACACCTTCTGCATTCGCTGGAATAGCAGTTCGAAAAACACAGGAGGGCTGGCTCTGTGGCTTCTCACCCCTTCCTATGCCGACAGCAGCCAGCCAGCCAGCAGAGCTGAGGGCACCTGCGGACCACTCCCTCCCTCTTGCCAAACAACTCGCTTTAGATTGTTTCTTAGTGACTGAACAAATATTTAATGAACCAGTGAATGAATTAGCCATGTGAATAGCTGTGACCTGAGGGTGCCCCAAAACTTCCCTGCCCCTTTCATTAATAACCAGCTCCATCTCCAATTCCTCAGCTTTGCTCTCTTCCCTGGAATATAACATTTGGGTTTATTAAATAGGGCATGAAGTTCTGAAAATCAGTGGTAATGTGATCTTCAGGAACAAATCAGTTAACTTCTCAGAGCCTCAATTCCCTTATCCGTAAAATGGGTGAATTACAGCATTTGTCTTGTAAGCATTCTTTAAGTTGCAAGAGACAGAAACCTAATTCAAACTACTTTAAGAGAAACACAAAGAATAAGTCTAGTGGCTCACAGGGCTGGGAGGGATATTGGGCTATCTGACCCAATCAAGGGATGGGAGCCTGGCCCTCAAATGCTAGGATCAGGACTCAAAGCCACCAGAACGCACTCCCTCCTCCATCTCTCAGCTCAGCTCAGCTCTGCTTGGCTTCACTTTCCTTCTGCAGCCATACCTCTTCAACTTGGAATGAACTTGGTCACTCTTAACCCTAATTTCACAGTCTTTTAGCATCATGAACACAGTGGCAAAACTGTTTATTTTTCACTTTCAGATGGAATCCTTCTCTAGTATGTCAGAGGAGGCCTGAGATTGGCCCCGCAGGTTCACACGTTAACCTTAGGATGAGAAGTCTGATTGACGGGCATGGCATTGTGCCCGCCCCTGCACCTATGGTGAAAGGATGTGGCCAGAGTGAATTACCAGAAGGGGAATCAAAACCTTGCTGAGCACATAAAGCAAAACTAAAAGCTGCCCCTGTCCTAACCCATCTCACCAGGTTGTTGTTAGCACCCAGGCACATGGCAAGTGCTGAACAACCACAGGTTAATATACTTAAATGGGCTTTGTAAGCTGCCAGACATCATCCGTGAGTCCTAGCAAATTAACTACCAATTCTATTTACTATTTCTTTCTCTGAGGGTGGAAGCTGCCGAGGCCAGTATTAACGACAATTATACTGATAATAGTTAATATTTAAGGAGCAATTACTGCAAGTCAGGAATTGCTTTTCTGAGCAACTTATATATATCAGCTACGAGATAGATACTAACACTGTCCCCAGTTTTTATGTAAATAAACTCATGCAAGGAGAGGTAAAGCAACTTGCCCAAAGTTATCAATACTTAACCAGCAGTGGGGTGAGGGTTTGGCCCCAGGAAGTCTGGGCCAGTGTTCACACTCCCAACCACCAGGCCTCAATATTTCTTGTACTAGGATAATGGGATGTAGGTTGAAAAGCAACTAGTATTTTGCACTGTGCCTTTTCCTGATGCACTGAAAACTCCATGAGATTGCTAATTATGTCTATTCTACTCTCAGTTGCATAAATATGTCACTCTTAAGGTCTATGTGACTGGTGTGAGAAGAGTAGAGATAATTAGGATTTATTTCAGTGCCTGACTATCATTCAAATAATGGTGCTTTTGAAAATGAATATGCACATCCATTTTTCTGAAATTCAGAAAAGATGCAGAATATTCAGGTGCCTAATAACCTGGCTGCTAGTTAATCATGCTTGACACTTACATAGCACTTCACCTTTTAAAATTATTCTAGAATATGTTAGTTCATTAATCCTTACAACATCCATGTAAGGATGGAACCTTCAGGGAAGGTTCCTGAACCTGCCTCCCATCTCCCTACAAGCTGGTATCTAAATACTTGGTGGATGAAGGGAGGAAGAAAAAAAATCAGATAAACCAAGTAAGGAAACAAACGCCTGCCACCAGAAGTGACAGAGACAAGCGGGCAGTGAATGCGAAAGGAATATCCTCTGACTTAGAGGTTTGTCCTTGACACGTAAACTTTAAACATACAGTATCCATAGAATAATTATTATTCACTTCTGATTGGTTATAAATGTAAGAAAACAGCAATCAATCCACTTCAAATGCCCGTACACCTGTCACTTAACCTTATCGGTGGTGATTTCCATTGATTAAGACTTCCTCCTTAAATTTTCATAGTATTTGTATATGTATATTCCACGTCCTGTTTCCCACCCCAATTCTACTTTTCTCAAAAAGGATCTGCCTGATGTTAACATCTGGTATGGTTTTGGCTATGTTCAGTATGAATTCCTTCATGTTCTCTTGTCATCTGGCTAACAGCTGCTTCTAGATAGCAGGAGATGCTGAGGTGGTCCCACCAGTCACCTGAACAAAGACATTCTTGGCCACTGCTTTTTCACTCATATACTGTGACTGCCCCTGCTTCTCCTCAGGCATGGATGTTAATCACCACTGACAACCCAAAAAGGTGCATAGAGAAAGGTACCTGAACAAGGTAATAGGGCTAAACACCATCCTAGGAGGCTTTGGAGCCACAAACAATACTTTAAAAATTATTGTGAAGGCAATCCCATTAATAGAATGGCATAAAAATCAGAGCGAATGCAGGTGAGCATACAATCCTGGTTATAAACAATCATCTTATTTCTAACATCAGCTCATTCTGCTTTCTCAAGGTACTGAGGATTAAAGGGAAGGCACTACAAGAAAATAGTTATGAGCTCAAGTTCTACGGTCAGGAGAACCTGGCTTCAAATTGATTAAACTAATTACTAACCGTGTGATTTTAGGCAAGTTGCTCAGTCTCTCGGAGTATCAGTTACCACAGGATAATACCAGAACCTACCTGGAAGAACTGTTAAGGGATTAAGTAAGATAATTCACTCACAGCTCAGCACAGTGCCAGGGATATACTGAATACTCAGAAATAAAGATTATTCACTGTCTCCAGAATTCTTTGACATTCTCACATTCAATTTTGAGGTATGATATTGAGGCTGCTTTAAAATGATAAACCCAGGAATTCTAGATAATGACTGCCGTGTAAGAGGAAAGCACAGGCTAGAAACAGAAATGCTCTAAATCACCCAACAGGTCAGATACTTGCCAGCTGTTAGCAGACTAACATGCAATGTTGACAGTGGGCAAAGTCAGGGAATAGACGATATGTCTGTGATGAACTTGTGTTTTTCTGCTTGCACCCTCTTCCCTCTTCTTGAGATGTTATCCTCACCCTCTTTTATTTGGAACATTTGAGGCCCTTCCAGATGCCTTGGAAGTTCCAACAACTAAATGACCACTTTACCTACTCGTGAGTGTTACTCTGGCAGCTTAAGACTCTCAAGGTTACTGATGGTAGCCTTTGTCAATTCCCTGTCACCATATTATTAACCTGGAAGATTTTTCAGCTCCTTTCCCTTCCTTCAAACAGCTACAAAGATAATCCATAATAAAGGCACTTGATGGTGCCTCTGATTACCCATTAGCGTGGGACATGGCAAGGATGTTGAAGGTTGAGGGGAGGTGTTATCAAGTTCATGGTTTAATTTGTATTGGTATAGGGAAATCTGAGCAGATCTTTTTAGAATCAATCCACTGGGGGAATATATAGAAGGAAGCATTCAAACCACGGTGCTCAAGCAGAGTGAACACTTATTTCACGGACACAGTTACAACTGCCAAGGGAGAAAATTTTTCCAAAACTATTTAATCTCTGAAAAGGGCAATAAGCTTGTCAGCCTCTTGGGCATCTCACCCTTGGTGCAGTGGTTCATAGCAAATCTTTCTATGACCAAAACCCGTTATATTCATCAAGTGTCTCCATTCTCTCACAATAAAAGTCTTTTAAGACTCTGACGATGAGGTAAGTTTTGTGTGTGCAATATATCCTCCTCTCTGTCACTGGCGCAAAACCTGGGGATATGATAGAGAAAGGAGCCTTGAGAAATGAGGATGTTTATCTTGCAAGTGTTTGAGACGCTATTTCTAAAGTAATTTCCCCTACAAATCAAGAAGTCCAATTCAATTCAAGTCCAATTCAAGTTTGTTTTCCAGAACGTCTAGTAAATCCTCAGAACCATGAACTGTACACTTGCTTTTGTCTCACTTTCTACCCATCCTCCTTTGTGCTCCATGAATTCATTATGGCTATGAAAAGTATTAAGGCTAGAATTAGCAGTCAGAAAATGGGCTAGAACCAGCCATTTTTCCCCCCTATCATGTCTATTAATGACTGCAACATTATAAACAATAAAGTTTAATTAGGAACTAAAGTGTCTACAGCAATTAAAAATGAAGGAAGTATTAAAAAACACAGCAGGAAGGATCATATTTTTAAAGCATTTAAATTGCAAATGATGTTATTGACAGAACTTTTACAAGAAATTTTGTGTTGGGGAAAAAAAAGAAAGAAATCTAAAGTGAAGCATTGACTTCATGGCATTTACAGACAAATAAATATTTAGGATGGATCAATTTGCAACCATGAGCAGATGCTTCAGGACATATATAGAGCTAATCGGAACTGTCCTTAATTTTTACCTCACTGAGTCAATGAGGAAAAAAAAAATCAACTTAAAGGATTCCAGAGTAATGACATGACTCTTTAGTGTTATGGCCACTTCAAATTAAAGGATTCATCTTCAGTTATCGAGAGAAGAAAATTAATGAGCTTCATGCATGAATATTTGCAAAGGGCTACAGCTCGCTCTCTGGGCATAAAACTATCTGAAGTTGTAATCACAGGGTTTTAGGTTTCTGAGACCAGATTCTAAAAAAAAAATTGCCTCCTTTTGGTTCTGTAGTTCACTGCTTTAAAAACAGTGCTGGAAACAGAAGTCATGTGCCCACTAAGCTATTGAGAAGAGCTGGAGTATTGTAAACTACAGGGACAGGGTGAATGCTGGAAAGAAAGCAAAGTTCTAGCTTCATGGAAAGACATGCAAAAGAGGAGGGAAGATGAGCCTTCATTCCTCTAAGTTTATGCTATTCCAAAATACAGTGGTAGCAAATTCAGAACAAAATGGAAAGATGAAGAAAGGTCAGGCTTCACTTTCTGAATGTTTTGCAGTACTGCACAGCTTCTGCATTTGTCATTGTTTTTGGCGTTTGTCCTTGAGCTTGAATCTGGACAGTTTGCTTCCATCTTTAACTCCATCACACATTAGGCCCACTGCAGAGAGGTGTTCATTTGAAGTCTCTGGTAATAAAAGTTAGGTATTTGAAGGAACTCTGTTGAATGAGTTGTCCTATTCCTTGCAAACAAGCTGTATAAATAGCAGTCTCATGGAAAATGAAATATGCAAGTATAAAGTAAAAGGGCAAGTCCAGAATGTGATGAGTACAAGGGGTTGGGAAGTTCGTAGCTAGTGGTGCTGCCTCCTGTACCAGTTATGAGAAAGACGTTAATGTTCTCTCTACTGGGTTTGAATATTGCCAAAACAACTGGACGTTTGTTCACTGGCTCATGGGATGACCTACAGCCGTAGCTTATTTCTAAGTTAGGGAAGAAAGGAACAGAGGCTGATCTTTTTGGAATTCCTATCTAATGGCCAGGAATCCTCGCAATTTTCTTTTCTAGTACAATTATGTTTCTTCCTACTCTGTTTGAATAGCAAAGGAACAGAAGCATGGCATTCCCAGTTGAAGTCTTCAAGTTGACAGCCTGATACGTTGATCTGTTTTTACCTACTTTAAATTTAAATTCAAAGCCAGTGTTCATAGGTGTCTTCACAACAAGCTGCAGGCTACTCCCTGGCTCCTCTGTTTATCTAGTTTGGCCTTCTCACTATGATCAATTAATATTTCAGAAAGTTAATTTTTTCTGAGATTGGAATAGATGTCACTTTCCAGAAAGTCATTTACATTGCTATTCATTTTCTTTTCAGTGCCTTGTTTATGACTAAAAAAATGCACTGATGATTTCATAATGAGAGCATATTATGTAGAAATGGAAATATAATCTTTGAAAAGTATGACTTTTTATGTGTTAGGTAACATTTATTTTCAATTTTCTTTTTCATGTGATTTTTTTTTCTTTTCTAAAGGGAAATATAAGGGTTAGGAGAGAAGTGAAATATATATCAGGATTTTTTCCTATATATTTTGAACTACTATAAAATCTAAAGGGACCAGATGATTAAAGTCCTTCATTTTTAAAGAATTTTCTTTGAGAAATCCTAGAAGCTAGAGAAAAATTGTTTTTATTATTGTTTAAGTTTTGTTTAAGGGCATAGACTACACTACATTCTTTAAAGAAACAAAATATTTGTCTCTATTTCTCTAGTATTTCATACAATATGTTAGATTTTTAAAAGCAATACTATTCAAAATGTGGAAGATATCAATAAAGTCATTGACCATGAACATCTTGAGGTCATTTACTCATTTATTTCATAATTTAGTTAACAAGTAAATGATAAGCACCTCCTACATGTGATTACATATGGTAAGTATTATAGCAAGCACGAACATGAATACAGTATAGTTCTTACCTTTAAGAAATGTATAATAGAGTAGTAGAGACAGACATAATCATATAACAATAATATGCAGAAGGTTCAAAATGTTATGGGATTTCTAGTTCAAATGGCTTACTGCAGGTACTGCCTTTCTTCTCAAATTACTTCTGATGTGACCTTACAGAAAACCATTATAAAAGCATGGTAAGACTGGAAAACTGGGCATCCTAACAGCAGAGCACTATACTGACAGGAATTTGGGATCATATAAATAAGAACAGATTGACAGGTTTTTCTGTCCCTTGTAGATTAAGGTAGTTTTTGGTAGACCAATTCACCTGTTGAGAATTTTTTTTAATGCAAAATGAACACAAAAATTCTCTGTTTAAAGATATATACAGCTACAGAAATAATAAGGACTAGAGAGGCTAAAATCGTGGAAAGAGGAGACACTTGGAAGGGTGTAATAATAATCTTCAGTGGCATTTTCCCTGGAAACGTGCTGATTCTTGCAAGACGAGGCTGGGAACCAGGGCTTTCACTGGGTAGAGGACCACTGCTAAAGACAGAGAAACCAGCAGATACTTTGGCATTTAAATGAGATGGACTCACAAAATTGGACACTTGAGGAGCTTCAAGTCAGAAGTGATTCTTCCCTCAAAATATACACCAAACTGTGAAAGTATACAAGATAGAAGACTAAAGAGATAAACCACAAACTCTGAGAAGTAAAGTGGAAAAATGTGTATACTCCTGATGCTGAGAAGACAGACCTGCCAGCGGGCCTAGTGAATACAGCAGGCTCTTAACTGAAAGTAATGGAGGTCTCTGGAGGAGAGGCAGGAAAAACCAGCAATAGACTGAGTTTTAGTTTAGTTTAATAAAAACTTCAGTAGAGCCCCCAAACTGGCTCATTCTTGAATGATTTAAGATAGCCTCTCACTCTACCTAGCAGGAGAAAAAATAATCCTTTTCTGATGCTAGATGACAAATCTGGGACCTCTTCAATATTTATACCCAGTGTTCTTCATTTATTAAAATCATCCTAGATATGGCAAGAGACAGGACCATATGTCCAAAAACCAAGGGAGAAAAAAACAGGCAACAGAAACAGATTCATAGGTGATACAGACATTGGTGCTATAAGGGGTATAAAATAACTGATTAATATGAAGAAAAAAGAAAAATGATAGAGAAAAAAGATAAATGTTGGAGAATTTTCCCAGGTAATAAGAATCTGAATCAGTCATGTTACATATTTATTTTTATTTGCATACATTATATATGTGTGTGTGTGTATACACACACACACACACACACACACACATATATATACTCACATGTGATTTTCTAATTTTTTATAGGGATTTATCCCTACACAACTGTGACAGTTGGTTAAAATTCACTACACAGTGGATGTCTTTGTGTCTTATACTGGAGCTTTATGTCTAAAGGCTAGGTATTTGGGAAAGAAAGACGGACATAAAGTTCCAGACAGTGAGAATAAACTGGAATCCAAAAGAATGAGCTGGATAGGGATGGACTAACACCCATACCAGTCTCTCACTGCCTCTAACTTTAATGGCAATTGTCATGCACAAGAAGCTCTTACCCTCCATCACCCAGTTAAACACACATTTGGCTGAGGATTCAGAGAAGCTGAAAGAGGAGTAGTAGCTGAACACTTGACTGCTGCCCAACCCCAATGAGGTGAACAAACAGATCAGTGACAACGTGTGTGAGGTGCAATGGCATTTGATGTCACTGCATGACCTTCTAAGTGTGAAATCTATATGGCTACTATGTCAATTCTACCTTCCAAATCCCACTGGCCCACCTGAACTCAAAACATGTAAGCAAGAGAATTCTTGGAAATGTAGTTCAGCCTAGCTTAATTGACACACAAAAAAAGCCACCAAAGAATCTATAAAAATAATTAGATGGGGGTTGCAGAAATAAAAAGTGTCCTATCTTACAATAAGAACTAAATTAATGCATAGAACACCAAATTGAACAGAGTTGAGAGAAAAAAATAATGAATTTGAAGACAGTGGAAAAGATCCAAATGGAAGCAGAGAGAGACCAAAGAACCAGTAGGCAGAGAGAACAGAGCAAAAGAGAAATATTATGACATATATGTAATTGGTTTAGCACAAGGAGAAGAGAGAATTGAAAAGAAATAGTATTTGAAGAGATAATGGCACAAAATTTTCCAAACTGAAGAAAAACATCAATTCACAAATTCAAAATTCTCAGCAAACTAAAAGCAAAATAAATACTGTTAAAAAGAATTAAGAAAAAAAAAAAGAATTAAGGTACATCAATAAAAAACTGAGTTAAAAAAAGAGATAAATAGGGGCTTCCCTGGTGGCACAGTGGTTGAGAGTCCACCTGCCGATGCAGGGGACACGGGTTCATGCCCCAGTCCGGGAAGATCCCACATACCACAGAGCAGCTAGGCCCGTGAGCCATGGCCGCTGAGCCTGCGTGTCCGGAGCCTGTGCTCCACAACAGGAGAGGCCACAACAGTGAGAGGCCCGCGTACCGCAAAAAAAAAAAAAAAAAAGAGAGAGATAAATAAAATTAATCTTAAATGCAGCCAGTGGAAGAACAAGACACTATCTTCAAAGGAACATCAATAAGAAAACAGCTGGCTTCTCAGTAGAAATGAGGTAAGCCAGAAGGCAATGGAATAATACCTTAGAAGTGCTAAAAAAAATAACTGTTAATGTGGCATTCCACACCCAGTGAAAATGTACCTCAAAAATAAAGAAAAGAAAAAACATTACTAGAAAAAGAAAAATTAAAACAATTCATTGTCAGCAGGATTGTACTAAAGGAAATATCAAAGAAAGTTTTCAGGCCAAAGGGTTATGATCACAGAGGAAAATATGGAAATGGAGGAAGAAATTAGGAGCAACACAAAGATAAATACGTGGATAAATATAACTGAATATAGATGGCACAAAAACAATGGTTATGTTTAAGGAATTTTAAATATATGCAGAATTAAAATGTGTGATGACAATAACACAAAAGGGATAAGTTCTATCATTATTATGGAAGAGGTAAAAATAAACATTTGTATTAGTAATGTCATGGATGAATATTTTGATCTGTTAACCATTAAGAGAATTATTTAAAATGTAAAGCTGAGAAAATATTAGATAGAAAATATTGAATGACAAAAATCTCTTGATTAATTCCAAAGAAGGCAAAATACTAAAAACCATTTTTTAAAAAACCCTCAGATGGGCCAAATATTAAACAAATAATAAGAGGGTTGTTGTAAACCCAAATATATAAGTACATTAACTATAAATGGACAAAGTAGTTCAAGTAAAAGATTAATATTTTCAGGCTAGGTTTTAAAAACTTACATGTATTTACAACAATAAGGAGGTACTATGTACCAGGTAAATACTAACCAAAGAAAACTGGTATAGCTATACTAATACCAGCTCAAAAAACTATAAGTCTAAAAGGATTACTAGGGCTGAACAAGGTCATAATATAGTAAGGTGCCAGTCCCCCAGGAAGATATAATAATTCTAAAACATTTATGCATCTGATATTAAAAAACACAAACTTAGCAGGTCTCTGGAATCTATAAGCCATACAGATAAAAGTGAGAGCCCCCCAAATAAGTGAAAATTTCCAGGAGAACCCCAACTAACCACAGGATCAGAAGTAGTAATGAAGGCTAGAAATAATAGACTGTGGGTGATTGGTCAGATAATTTTGTGTGTATGTATGTGTGTGTGTGTGTGTGTGTGTGTGTGTGTTTACTATACCAACCCCCGGTTCTTACAGCAGCCAACTCCTATGTTTGCCTCTAGGATTAAGCTCTAAGTATAGCTATATAAAGTGAGAATTCTGAGAAGTACCTCTGATAATTTATGGTCTTCTGCACCAAGATAAGAGGCTATGAACTATCTCTAAAGAGAGGCCTGTCTGGTTATGTGTCTCTCTTCCCTTCCTTAGTCCTGGGAACAAAGGCTCCTGTTATTAGAGCCTGTATTTGCTGCTAGGTCAATAGAGATTCTCATTTGTACTGAGTAAATAAATGTCACTATCAATACCTTTCAATCAAGATCCTTAGATACAAATATGAGCAAACATGCATGAATCACTAAGCATTTGAGGGAAGCTACGGCATGAAAAGAGTCGCTGACTCAACAAACAGAGGAAGTAACCACCAAGGAAACAGAAGTTAACAGAGGAAACAAGGGAAAAAAAGTATGTTAACAGAGAAAACAAGAAAAAAAAAGATACACATATTTTTAATCTCATACATATTTTAAAAATATATTATCTATGATAAAAGCAACTGGCTGCTATGAAAAATAAATGAGCAGAGTTCTTGAAATTAAAAACAGAATTATGATAAACATAAATCAGCAGAATGGTTGAAAAATGAACAATGAACTAGAAGATCAAATTGAGGGATTCGACTACAAAAAAGTACAAATGAAAGACTTGAAAAGTATGAAAGAAAGAATGACTCATGGAGAATGGAAGCTCATCCTGAGTATTAATAAAGATTAACGAAACAACTAGCTATATCTGCATGATCATAAAGCTGCATTAGTACAATAGTAACTAGCTATACGTGGCTATTTAAATTTACATTTAAATTAATTAAAATGTGATAAAATTATAAATTCATTTTAAAAATCTACTAGCCATATTTCAAAGGCTCAATACCACCTGTGATGTGGGTGGTTACTATTTTGGACAATACAGTGAATAAAGATTATTTACAAAGAAACAAGGAACTGATTGATGTCAGTCTCTTCTTCAGAAAATTTGGATGCACAGAGCTTGTAGAACCAACCAAGTCTTCAAAGTTCTAGTAAACATTATTTTCAAACTAGAATTTCACATTTAAATTATTTTATAACTGTGAAAATGAATTTGATATTTTTAGACACAAGTTCTCAGGATGTATTATCCCATAGGTTCTTTTTGAAGGGAGCACTTGAGGATATGCTCCAGAAAAAAACAAAAGAATCTAAAATAGGATGAATGTCATAGAGTGTTCTGCCTACGTTTTCCTCTAAGAGTTTTATAGTGTCTGGCCTTACATTTAGGTCTTTAATCCATTTTGAGTTCATTATTGTGTATGGTATTAGGGACTGTTGTAATTTCATTCTTTTACATGTAGCTGTCCAGTTTTCCCAGCAGCATGTATTGAAGAGACTGTCTTTTCTCCATTGTATATCCATGTCTCATTTGTCACAGATTAGTTGACCATAGGTGCGTGGGTTTATCTCTGGGCTTTCGATCCTGTTCCATTGAGCTATATTTCTGTTTTTGTGCCAGTACCATACTGTCTTGATGACTATAGCTTTGTAGTAGAGTCTGAAGTCTGGGAGCCTGATTCCTCCAGCTCCGTTTTTCTTTCTCAAGATTGCTTTGGCTATTCAGGGTCTTTTGTGTCTCCATACAAATTCGAAAAACTTTTGTTCTAATTAGTGGAAAATGCCATTGGTAGTTGGATAAGGATTGCACTGAATCTGTAGATTGCTTTGGGTAATAGAGTCATTTTCACAATGTTGATTCTTCCAATCCAAGAACATGGTATATCTCTCCATCTGTTTGTATCATCTTTAATTTCTTTCATCAGTGTCTTATAGTTTTCTGCATACAGGTCTTTTTTCTCCTTAGGTAGGTTTATTCCTAGCTATTTTATTCTTTCTGTTGCAGTGGTAAATGGGAGTGTTTCCTTAATTTCACTTTCAGATTTTTCATCATTAGTGTATAAGAATGCAAGAGATTTCTGTGCATTAATTTTGTATCCTGCTACTTTACCAAATTCATTGATTAGCTCTAGTAGTTTTCTGGTAGCATCATTAGGATTCTCTATGTATAGTATCATGTCATCTGCAAACAGTGACAGATTTACTTTTTCTTTTCAGATTTGGATTCCTTTTATTTATTTTTCTTCTCTGATTGCTGTGGCTAAAACTTCCAAAACTATGTTGAATAATAGTGGTGAGAGTGGACAACCTTGTCTTGTTCCTGATCTTAGAGGAAATGGTTGAGTTTTTCACCATTGAGAACGATGTTGGCTGTGGGTTTGTCATACATAGCCTTTATTATGTTGAGGTAAGTTCCCTCTATGCCTACTTTCTGGAGGGTTTTTATCATAAATGGGTGTTGAATTTTGTCAAAAGCTTTTTCTGCATCTCTTTACAAGATCCTATGGGTTTTTTCCTTCAGTTCATTAATATGGTTTATCACATTGATTGATTTGCGTACATTGAAGAATCCTTGCATTCCTGGGATAAACCCCACTTGATCATGGTGTATGATCCTTTTAAAACATAAACAAGTTGAAAAGACAACTCTCAGAATGGGAGAAAATATTTGCAAATGAAACAACTGACCAAGGATTAATATCCAAAATTTACAAGCAGCTCATGCAGCTCAATATCAAAAAAGAAAGAACCCAATGCAAAAATGGGCAGAAGACCTAAACAGACATTTCTCCAAAGAAGATATACAGATTGCCAACAAACACATGAAAGGATGCTCAACATCATTAACCATTAGAGAAATGTAAGTCAAAACTACAATGAGGTATCACCTCACACCAGTCAGAATGTCCATCATCAAAAAATCTACAAACAGTAATGCTGTAGAGGGTGGGGAGAAAAGGGAACCCTGTTGCACTGTTGGTAGGAATGTAGATTGATACATCCACTATGGAGAATAGTGTGGAGGTTCCTTAAAAACTAAAAATAGAACTACCATATGACCCAGCCACTACTGGGCATATACCCTGAGAAAACCATAATTCAAAAAGAGTCAGGTACTACAATATTCATTGCAGCTCTATTTACAATAGCCAGGACATGGAAGCAACATAAGTGTCCATTGACAGATGAATGGATAAAGAAGATGTGGCACATATATACAATTTAATATTACTCAGCCATAAAAAGAAATGAAACTGAGTTATTTGTAGTGAGGTGGATGGACCAAGAGTCTGTCATACAGACTGAAGTAAGTCAGAAGGAGAAAAATAATACTGTATGCTAACATATATATATGGAACCTTAAAAAAAAAAGAAAAATGGTTCTGAAGAACCTAGGGGCAGGACAGGAATAAAGATGCAGACATAGAGAATGGACTTGAGGACACAGAGAAGGGGAAGGGTAAGCTGGGATGAAGTGAGAGAGTGGCATGGACATATATACACTACCAAATATAAGCTAGATAGCTAGTGGGAAGCAGCTGTGTAGCACAGGGAGATCAGCTCAGTGCGTTGTGACCACCTAAAGGGGTGGGATAGGAAGGGTGGAAGGGAGACACAAGAGGGAGTAGATAAAGGGATATATGTATATATATAGCTGATTCACTTTGTTATAAATCAGAAAGTAACGCACCATTGTAAAGCAATTATACTCCAATAAAGATGTTAAAAAAAATGGGGGGGGCTTAAATGTACCAGTTAAAAACAAAAACATATAGAAAATAAAAAATCAACTTAATAATGTTATAAACAACAAAGCAAACAAAAGAATGTTAAAGGAAGGAATTAATAAAAGTAGAATGTAGACACCATAGCAATAATTGAAGGTAAACCTTAAAAAGATAAGATTGATTAATCACAACAAAAGCTGATTCTTTGCAAGAGTAAAGAAGATCTATAAAAATTGACAAGTCTAATGAAAAACTATATGAGATAAGTTAGGTAAAAATAATTAACTTTTTTATATGCCAAAAATAAAACATTAAGAGCATACTTAAAAAGTCATACTCACTAGAACAATAAAAGTATAAAGCACAAGGACATAAATCTATGCAAAATGTGCAAGACGTATATGAAGAAAATGAAGAAATTTTACTGTAAGACATAAAAGGAGCCTTGAATAAATGAAGCAATATATCATATTTCAGGGTGAGAAGAGTTCATATTTTAAAAGTTGATTCTCTCAATATAAATCTACAAAGTTAATAAAATTTCAGTCACAATCCATGGTTACTTACAGATTTAAACAGAGAATTATTTAGTTTATACAGAATAATAAAAGGTTCAAGTATAGCAAAGAAAACTTTACAAATTAAAGCATAATTAATTCGGATCTGTCTCACCAGTTATCAAATTTATAAATAGAATGATAAATGGACTTAGAAAAAATAAAGGAAAAGACTGAAAGCTTTTATTTAAAATGTATTTTTAAACTTCTATATTGAAAAAGTTACTGTAAGCAGAGTTATAAGGTAACTAGGAGAAAATACCAATAACATGCATAATATACAATGGTTTATTATTAAATTTATACAGAGTTCTTTGAAAAAATTATGAAGACAAGATATTAGAAATCTTAAAATAGGACCATTCACAAGAAAAGAAATATATGTGGTTAAGAAATTTAGGCACAATTCATCAATCTCACTAATATAGGAGAATAAGTATTAAAATAAGAAGATATTATATATTAGATTTAGAATGTTGAAAAGATTGATAGTATTTTTGAAAATGTGGTGAAAAGAGCAAGTTCAGATGCTATCCAGACATATACTCTTTTTGAAGCAATCTGTCAGTGTGTAGCTCTCAAAATATAAAATGCATATACTCCCTGACCTAGAAACCTCACTTCTAGGAATCTCTCCTATCAAAAATCTTGCATTTATACAAAAGTCATATATACTGAGTAATAGCAAAAAAAAAAAAGAGCAGAGAGGATTTTTTTCAGTTGCCATTTATAGAAGCCCAACTCAATTAGTTTAAGCAAAACATTAACAACAAAAAAAGGAAAAACCATACATCCATTAAAAGAAAACAACAGGAGAAAGAAGAAAATTTATGTATATGTATATAAATACATACACACATACATATATGTATGTATATGATTATTTATAGATACATATATATATATGTCTATTTATATGTATATGTACGTATATCTATATATAGTTATTCTCAAGACATATTGTTAGAGAACATTTAAAAAACAACTCAAGATGGTGGAGCAGAAGGATGTGCTCTCACTCCCTCTTGCAAGAGCACTGGAATCAAAACTAACTGCTGAACAATCATCGACAGGAAGACTCTGGAACTCACCAAAAAAGATAACCCACATGCAAAGACAAAGAAGAAGCCACAATGAGACGGTAGGAGGGGCCCAATCACAATAAAATCAAATCCCATAACTGCTGGGTGGATGACTCACAAACTGGAGAACACATATACCACAGAAGTCCACACACTGGAGTGAAAGTTCTGAGCCCCACGTCAGGCTTCCCAACCTGGGGGTCTGATAACAGGAGGAGGAATTCCTAGAGAATCAGACTTTGAAGGCTAGCAGGATTTGATTACAGGACTACGACAGGACTGGGGAAAACAGATACTCCACTCTTGGAGGGCACACACAAAGTAGTGTGCACATCGGGACACAGAAGAAGGAGCAGTGACCCCACAGGAGACTGAACCAGACCTACCTGTTAGTGTTGGAGGGTCTCCTGCAGAGATGGGGGGTGGTTGCGTCTCACTGTGAGTACAAGGACACTGGTAGCAGAGGTTCTGGGAAGCATTCCTTGGCGTGAAACCTCCCAGAGTCCATCATTAGCCCTACCAAAGAGTCCAGGTAAGCTCCAGTGTTGAGTCACCTCAGGCCAAACAAATAAGAGGGAGGGAACCCAGCTCCACCCATCAGCAGAGAAGCAGATTAAAGTTTTAAAGAGCTCTGCCCACCAGAGCAACAACCAGCTCTACCCACCACCAGTCCCTCCCATTAGGAAGCCTGCACAAGCCTCTTAGATAGCCTCATCCACCACAGAGCAGACAGCAGAAGCAAGAAGAACTACAATCCTGCAGCCTGTGGAACAAAAACCACATTCACAGAAAGAATAGACAAGATGAAAAGGTAGAGGGCTATGTACCGATGAAGGAACAAAATAAAACCCCAGAAAAACAACAAATGAAATAGAGAGAGGCAAACTTCTAGAAAAATAATTCAGAGTAATGATAGTGAAGATGATCCAGGACCTCGAAAAAAGAATGGAGGCAAAGATTGAGAAGATGCAAAAAATGTTTAACAAAGACCTATAAGAATTAAAGAACAAACAAACAGAGATGAACAATACAATAACTGAAATGAAAAATACACTAGAAGGAATCAATAGCAAAATAACTGAGGCAGAGAACGGACAAGTGATGTGGAAGACAAAATGGTGGAATTCACTGCTGCGGAAGAGAATAAAGATAAAAGAAAGAAAAGAAATGAAGACAGCCTAAGAGACATCTGGGACAACATTAAACGCAACAACATTCGCATTATAGGAGTCCCAGAAGGAGAAGAGAGAGAGAAAGGAACTGAGAAAATATTTGAAGAGATTATAGTCAAAAACTTCCCTAACATGGGAAAGGAAATAGCCACCCAAGTCCAGGAAGCGCAGCAAGTCCCATACAGGATAAACCCAAGGAGAAACATGCTGAGACACATAGTAATCAAATTGGCAAAAATAAAAGACAAAGAAAAATAACTGAAAGCAGCAAGGGAAAAATGACCAATAACATACAAGGGAACTCCCATAAGGTTAACAGTTGATTTCTCAGCAGAAACTCTACAAACCAGAAGGGAGTGGCATGACATATTTAAAATGATGAAAGGGAAGAAACTACAACCAACATTACTCTACCCAGCAAGGATCTCATTCAGATTCGATCGAGAAATCAAAAGCTTCACAGACAAGCAAAAGCTAAGAAAATTCAGCACCACCAAACCAGCTCTACAACAAATGCTAAAGGAACTTGTCTAAGTGGGAAACACAAGAGAAGAAAAGGACCTACAAAAACAATCCCAAAACAATTAAGAAAATGGTCATAGGAACATACATATCGATAATCACCTTAAACGTGAATGGATTAAATTCTCCAACCAAAAGACACAGGCTGGTTGAATGGAAACAAAAACAAGCATATATATTATATGCTGTCTACAAGAGACCCAAGTCAGACCTAGGAACACATATAGACTGAAAGTGAGGGGATAGAAAAAGGTATTCATTGCAAATGGAAATCAAAAGAAACCTGAGTAGCAATACTCATATCAGATAAAATAGACTTTAAAATAAAGGATGTTACAAGAGACAAGGAAGGACACTACAGAATGATCAAGGGAACAATCCAAGAAGAAGACATAAAAAGTATAAATATATATATGCACCCAACATACAAGCACCACAGTACATAAGGCAACTGCTAACAGCTATAAAAGAGGAAATTGACAGTAACACAATAATAGTGGGGGACTTTAACACTTCACTTACACCAATGGACAGATCATCCAAACAGAAAATTAATAAGGAGACACAAGCTTTAAATGACACAAGAGACCACATAGATTTAATTGATATTTATAGGACATTCCATCCAAAAACAGCAGATTACACTTTCTTCTCAAGTGCACATGGAATATCCTCCAGGATAGATCACATCGTGGGTCACAAATCAAGCCTCAGTAAATTGAAGAAAATTCAAATCATATCAAGCATCTTTTTGGACTACACTGTTATGAGATTAGAAATCAATTACAGAGAAAAAGCCTTAAAAAACAAAAAGACATGGAGGCCGAACAATACATTACTAAATAACCAAGAGATCACTGAAGAAATCATAGAGGAAATCAAAAAATACCTAGAGACAAATGACAATGAAAACACAATGATCCAAAACCTATGGGATCCAGTAAAAGCAGTTCTAAGAGGGAAGTTTATAGCAATGCAAGTCTACCACAAGAAACAAGAAAGATCTCAAATAAACAATCTAACCTTACACCTAAAGGACTAGAGAAAGAAGAACAAACATAACCCAAAGTTAGCACAAGGAAAGAAATCATAAATATCAGAGAAGAAATAAATGAAATAGAAACAAAGAAAACAACAGCAAAGATCAATAAATCTAAAATCTGTTTTTTTTGAGAAGATAAACAAAATTGATAAACCATTCACCAGACTCATCAAGAAAAAGAGAGATAGTACTCAAATCAATAAAATTAGAAATGAAAAAGGAGAAGTTACAACAGACACCACAGAAATACAAAGCATCCTAAGAGACTACTACAAGCAACTCTATGCCAATAAAATGGACAACCTGGAAGAAATGGACAAATGCTTAGAAGGGTAAAACCTTCCAAGACTGAACCAGGAAGAAATATAAAATAAAAACAGACCAATTACAAGTATAGAAATTGAAACTGTGATTAAAAATCTTCCAACAAACAAAAGTCTGGGACCAGATGGCTTCACAGGTGAATTCTATCAAACATTTAGGGAAGAGCTAACACACATCCTTCTCAAACTCTTTCAAAAAATTGCAGAGGAAAGAACACTCCCAAACTCATTCTATGAGGCTACCATCACCCTAATACCAAAACCAAAGATACTATGAAAAAAGGAAATTACAGACCAATACCACTGCTGAATACAGATGCAGAAATCCTCAACAAAATACTAGCAAACAGAATCCAACAACACATTAAAAGGATCATACACCATGATCAAGTAGGATTTATCCCAGGGATGCAAAGATTCTTCAATATCCGCAAATCAATCAATGTGATAAACCATATTAACAAACTGAAAAATAAAAACCATATGATCATCTCAATAGATGCAGAAAAAGCTTTTGACAAAATTCAACACTCATTTATGATAAAAACTCTCCAGAAAATGGGCATAGAGGGAACCTACCTCAATATGATAAAGGCCATATATGACAAACCCACAGCAAACATCATTCTCAATGGTGAAAAACTGAAAGCATTTCCTCTAAGATCAGGAACAAGACAAGGATGTCCACTCTCACCACTATTATTCAACATAGTTTTGGAAGTCTTAGCCATGGCAATCAGAGAAGATAAAGAAATAAAAGGAATACAAATTGGAAAAGAAGAAGTAAAACTGTCACTGTTTACAGATGACATATGACTATACATAGAGAGTGCTAAAGATGCCACCAGAAAAGTACTAGAGCTAGTCTATGAGTTTTGTAAAGTTGCAGGATACAAAATTAATGCACAGAAATCTCTTGCATTCTTATATGCTAATGATGAAAAATCTGAAAGAGAAATTAAGGAAACACTCCCATTTACCATTGCAGTAAAAAGAGTAAAATACCTAGGAATAAACCTACCTAGCGAGAGAAAAGACCTGTATGCAGAAAACTATAAGACACTGATGAAAAAAATTAAAGATGATACAAACAGATGGAGAGATATACCATGTTCTTGGATTGGAAGAATCAGTATTGTGAAAATGATATACTATACTACCCAAAGCAATCTACAGATTCAATGCAATTCCTAGCAAATTACCATGACATTTTTTACAGAACTAGAACAAAAAATCTTAAAATTTGTATGGAGACACAAAAGACCCCGAATAGCCAAAACAGTCTTGAGGGAAAAAAACAGAGCTGGAGGAATCAGACTCCCTGACTTCAGACTATACTACAAAGCTACCATAATCAAGACAATATGGTACTGGCACAAAAACAGAAATACAGATCAATGGAAAAGGATCGAAAGCCCAGAGATAAACCCACGCACATATGGTCACCTTATCTTTGATAAAGGAGGCAAGAAAACACAGTGGAGAAAAGACAGCCTCTTCAATAAGTGGTTCCGGGAAAACTGCACAGCTACATGTAAAACAAGGAAATTAGAACACTCCCTAACACCATACACAAAAATAAACTCAAAATGGATTAAAGACCTAAATGTAAGGGTAGACACCATCAAACTCTTAGAGGAAAACATAGGAAGAACACTCTTTGACATAAATCACAGCAAGATCCTTTTTGACTCACGTCCTAGTGAGATGGAAATAAAAACAAAAATAAACAAATGGGACCTAATGAAACTTAAAAGCTTTTGCACAGCAAAGGAAGCCATAAACAAGATGAAAAGACAACCCTCAGAATGGGAGAAAATATTTGCAAATGAATCAGCGGACAAAGGATTAATCTCCCAAATATATAAACAGCTCATGCAGCTCAATATTAAAAAAAAAAAAACAACCCAATCCAAAAACGGGCAGAAGACCTAAATAGATATTTCTCCCAAAAAGACATACAGATGGCCAAGAAGCACATGAAAAGCTGCTCAACATCACTAATTATTAGAGAAATGCAAATCAAAACTACAATGAGGTATCATCTCACACCAGTTAGAATGGTCATCATCAGAAAATCTACAAACAACAAATGCTGGAGAGGGTGTGGAGAAAAGGGAACCCTCTTGTACTGTTGGTGGGAATGTAAATTGATACAACCAGTATGCAGAGGAGTATGGAGGTTCCTTAAAAAACTAAAAATAGAAATACCATATGACCCAGCAATCCCACTACTGCACGTATACCCAGAGAAAACCATAATTCAAAAAGACACATGCATCCCAATGTTCATTGCAGCACTATTTACAATAGCCCGATCATGGAAGCAAACTAAATGCCCATCGACAGACAAATGGATAAAGAAGATGTGGTACATATATACAATGGAATATTACTTAGCCATGAAAAGGAACGAAATTGGGTCATTGTAGAGACGTGGATGAATCTAGAGACTGTCATACAGAGTGAAGTAAGTCAGAAAGAGAAAAACAAATATCGTATATTAACGCATATATGTGGAACCTAGAAAAATAGTACAGATGCACCGGTTTGCAGGGCAGAAATTGAGACACAGATGTAGAGAACAAACGTATGGACACCAAGGCGGGAAAGTGTCGGGGATGGGGGGGTGGGGTGTGATGAATTGGGAGATTGGGATTGACATGTATACACTAATATGTATAAAATGGATAACTAATAAGAACCTGCTGTATAAATTAAATAAAATTCAAAAAAAAAAATTGAAAAACAACTCAAGTGGCAGAATAATGCTAGTATAATTGCATCTACTAATAGGAAGCAGCAGAAAGAACAAACACCATGTAAGTGCAGGGTGTGTGCGGGTGTGTGTCTATGCATAGAAAAAGGGCTAGACTCTTACTAGAGGTTACTTTGAAGGAAAAATGGAGGCAATCTTTCAAATTTTTAAATTGTAGTTTACATATTATTAAATTCTTCCCCTACAAAAGTCATAATATTCAAATATGAGGTTTTTTTCATGTAAGAAGAATCACTTAAGGAAGAAATGATGTTATGGTAGCGCAGAAGAAGAAGAAACTAACGCCAGGAAATAATTGCGAATCTGGAGCCTAAGATACAGTCCCTGCCCTTTGGGACGTTAAGGGGGATAAATATTTCTCAGGTGGCCATGACACAAGTATAGAGGTCTGTAAGAGAAGTGAAAACAAATTTTAGGAGAAGTCAGGAGAGAGCTATTACTTCAAATACGTTACCTAATAATTCATGTTGTTCCACCACTTAATGTTGAGAGGAAAATTCAATTCATTTGAAATCATTTATTCATATCCCTAAACTGAGCAGCATATTGATTTTGATATTCATTTTCACTACATTCAAGAGGCCTTCAGTGTGGAGCCCTTTCCAGTTTGAACTTTCCTCGAATCACCCGCGATTCTACTACCACTCTCTGAATGTAATAAAGCACAGTCCGAGTAGAGGGAGACGGTCTTTTTGCTCAGTTTAGTTGACTGTAACAAACATTTGTGTGCCAAGTACTGTGCAAGGGCTGGGGAGGGGAAGATGAAAATTCCACGTCTTGATGTGAAGACACTTGAGATCTACAGGGAGGGCAGAGGCACACGCTGGGCCTGTGCTCAGGGCCCTGTGGGAGGAAGGGGAGCGAGCAGCATTGCACTCAGCGGGGGAAGGAGGGGACTGGCAAAGAATTCCGAGGAGAAGCAGCCATTTAAGGGGAGAACAACAGCAGGATTTACTTGGGGGAACGAGGTGTGGAGGGCAGGTCCATGGGTGTGAGACACGCAGCTGCCTATGGAGAGACGGAATCCACTGTGTCTGGATTGTAAGTAGTAAGAGCGAACGGGGAAAGAGATGGGTGGAGGTGAGGTCAAAGAGGTCAGACTCTCCAGGGCTTTGAATGGAGAGTTAGAGAATTTACATTTTATACTGGGCGGGATTTGAAGGGTTTTAAATCGCAGAGTTAGATTTACCTTATAAATGGATCTCTCTGGTGTAGGATAAGAGAAGGGAGCAGAGATACCAGTTAGGAAAACACTGGCAAAAGATCCTGATGTCCCAAACTAAAGCGGTAACAGCAGGTAAGGGAAGTAGACATGGGTCTGAGAAACTCTGCCTAGATAGTCAATTTACTAGACTTGACTTGTGAGGATTAAATGTATTTATATATAAAAGGGTCTGAGGGGCTTCCCTGGTGGCGCAGTGGTTGAGAGTCCGCCTGCCGATGCAGGGGACACGGGTTCGCGCCCCGGTCCGGGAAGATCCCACATGCTGCTCTTGGATCCACTATGTTCTCTCTGCTCCTTAGTACTTTCTGCTCTGACTTCTTGGACCATCATTCCTCTGGTGCCCCTCCCTCTGGTCCCTCCCTCTATTGCTCCTATCACGACACATTTGGATGGTGTATATGCTCTCTCTGGCTGTGAGCTGCTAGACTGCATGTCTATGTCTCATCTGTATTGTCTTCCCCAGCACCCAGCATACTACCTTACTCAGGGTATTCAAGGCATTTTTGGTGAAGGGTAGGAATCAAAGCCCATAATATCTTACAGTACTATTTTTAGCTCAAAAACATGCCTTTTAGGTAATAAATTCAGTGTGGACACCCATTTTCAAGTTCCTGTCCACAGCTCTTAGTATGTTGTGGGTTAAATCATGTCCTATGTGTTGGTGCTGTGATCTCTTATTCTAAGGTGGAAAATCTATGTCATCCAAGCCTTTGATTTCATCATCAGCAGGTGACACTTCAGAACAGCCCACCATGTTTTAACTTGTGCCCTGGAGAGTGTGGCTCAGCCCTCACAAAACAAACACACTCTCCACCATTTTCAGGCTGATATTCAAAGAACTGAGAAATTCCATTTTCCCTGAGGTAGTTAGAATGGCCCCCTAAAGATGTCTACGTCCTAATCCCTGAAACCTGTGAATGTGTTACTTTGCAGGGCAAAGAGACTTTGAAATTGTAATTGAGGATCTTGCGATGGAGAGATTATCATGGATTATTCAGTCCCAATGTAATTACAAGGGGTTTTATAAAAAGAAAAAAAGGAGGCAGGAGAGGAAGAAAGGAGATGTGACAACAGAAGCAGAGTTCAGAGTGATGTGGGGTCATGAGCCAAGGAATGTGGACAGCCTTGCACACATCTTGCTGGAAAAGGCAAGAAAACAAGATTCTCTCTTAAAGCTTCCAGAAGGACCAGTCGCAAAGGACCTTGCCAGCCCATTTTCAACTTCTCATTCCTGAACTGTAAGAAAAGTAATTTGGGTTGTTTTAAACCAGTAAGTCTGTGGTAATTTGTTACAGCAACAGCAGTGGGAAGCTAATATACTCCCCTAACTCAAATCTCATTGGTACAAACAATATCCAGTTTATTTGTTCCCTTTGATGTAGTTCCAATATCTCAAGAACTGCTCTTACATTTCATAGTGTCAGAGTAAGCATGACTCTTCGTTCTTTTTATGATTCTAACCAAGATATGGCTGTAGCATCAGCACAAACAAACCCAATATTATAAATTTCCATCTATTCTTAATATGTTAAGTCAATTTGACCCAAGTCAGTACTCTGAATTTTTGCCAATACTTTTGGAACCATTCTTTGAATGCAAATTCGATAGCAGCTATAATCCTCCCCCCTCCCCCTTTTCTCTAGCTTCCATTTTGTGTTCACTTATTTGTTTACCTGTTTGTTTGTTTTTTCTCCTTAGACTGCACTGAGTGATAAAAGATACTTCCTTAGACCACCAGCATTCAAATCATTTCACACTTTTTGTACCAACAGTTGAAGAATAACTCTGTTGGTCTTTCTAAATAATGCCATTCCCACTTCTTGATGAGCTTAAAAGTGACAAGCTGTTCAACTCATAGACTTTTATATTAGAAGCTTCTCAGACCTAGAAAATTCTGTCCTACGTGGTAAGATATTTATTCTAAATGTACATTGTCCTTACTAAATTGACGCTCTACGCTCATGATCTGGTTTCTCCTGGCAGTTTCGGTATATCTTTATATGCCAATAAAAACCTTTCTTACTGGTTCTTAGGTGAGAAATACGCTCAGTGTCTCAGACATCATCATCAATTGCCAACTTTTCATTAACTTAAAAGTGACACTGTGTTCCAAAACCTGTAAAATTTTAGAGCATAAAATGAAGAGAATGAAAGGAGGCCATGGGATATGTGCTACCTGATGTTCACCTAGGAGCCTGGGGTCCAGCTCAGCCCCTGTCTGGTGCCTGTCGTGAGGCCCTCCTCCCTCCCTCCCTCCCTTTCTCCCTTCCTCCCTTTCTAGAGCCTCCTCTATATGCCTTTCTCAGCAACATGTGCTCTAGTGGCAGACTTCTGTATATCATGCTTCAGCAATACTAGGGCTCAAGTGACAGACTTCAAGCAGGATGCAGCCTTCCTGAGTCTTTCTGCAGACACTCTAGGGGCTGTTTTGTCCACAGACATCAGAGGTGAAACTCTTCTGCATGACAAATCTATCTAAGGCAAGTTTACTAGTCAAAACAAAGTGAAAGGAGTCAATAAGGACATGAAAAGGTGATCAACATCATTAGGAAAATCCAAATCAAAACCACAATGACATACCACTTTCCACCCATTAGGAGAGCTATAATTTAAAAAATAGAGGGTAACAAGTAATCGGCAAGGATGTGAAGAAATTGGACCTCCATAAGCTGCTGGCTAGAAAGTAAAATGATACAACTGCTTTAACAACAGTCTAGCACTTCCTCAAAAGTTTACACATAGAGTTGTCACATGACCCAGCAGTTCTGCTCCTAGGTACACGGCCAAGAGAAATGAAAACTTATGTCCATGCAAAAACTTCTGTATGAATGTTAATAGCAGCATTATTCATAATAGCCCCAAAGTCAAAACAACCTAAATGTCTATTCACTGATGAATGAATAAATATATGAATAAATATATGACTAATATATGGTATATCCATATAATGGAATATTATTCAGCCATGAAAAGGAATGAAGTACTAATACATGTGACAGCATGGATGAATCTAGAAAACATGCTAAAAGAAGCCAGTCACAAAGGACCACATATTGTATGATTCCATTTATGTGGAATATCCAAAGTAAGCAAATTCATAGAGACAGAAAGTGGATTAGTGGTTTCCTAGGGCTAGAGGGGGTTGAGGACCTGAGGGATGACACTTAAGGGGTATGGGGTTTCATTTTGGGGTGATGAAAATACGCTAAAATTAATTATGGTGATGGCTGTACAACTCCCAATGTACTAAAAGCCGCTGCATCATACATTTTAAATGAGTGAATTATATAGCATGTCAATTATATCTTAACAAACCTGTTTTATAAAAAAGAAGTGGAACAAATGAATATTTCCCACCAGATTGCATCCTGAGCTGCATCACTGGTTGCATAACCCATACTACCTCCTCCACCAGCTCTCCCTCTGTCTCCACCTCCTCTTTACTTAGGACCAACAGAATCAAAACCAGCAGCAGCTCCTGAGACACAGTGCCAAGCTGGCCAGAATTTCATATGTTTTGTTTGTGAAATAATGAATGGCAGGGGGCATTTGCTTAATCCTTCTGGCTTCTTCCTGAGAAGTCCTGCCAGAGCCCAACTGCATATCATTTTTCATTATTTCCAAGGGGATGTTCACCTTAAATATTTATTTCCGTTACCTTCCACGTATGCTCTAAGGCTTCACTCCACTATGTCAACATTCATGCCTATTTACTTCTGTTGATTTCTAGTCATTTCTCCAGGGCCTGCCTTCCACAGAGAGGTGACAGCTGATTGCCTTTATGACATTATCTGAGTATTGTCTGAGCTAAGCCTCCTTAGCCAAATTGTCTCCAGCCTCCCCTTTTCACTAGCTAATCCTCCTGTCTTGGACCTAAAACCCCCATTATTAGCCTCTCCTTTGGGATAAGGCACAGAAGTCCTCCTTGAACTATAAATGTGCCTTGGAAAGGAAAGCATCATTATATACCCACATATATTTTTCCCAATACAGAGTCAAACACAACAGCTGCTCAATAATGTTTTTCAAGAATGGGTTGGGAAGGTCTGGGGCAAGCAGCACAGTCTAGGAAGAGTTTGCTGTGTTGATAACCTCAGCACTGGGAAGATGCACAGAGCCAGGGAAAGCCTCAGGGCAATGAACATCTGTTTATGTGGGTCACTGAAAGAGAGAAAAGGACCATTAATGGAAAGATGAAGTTTTAGTGTAAGAGATCTTTCACTTAATTTACACTTTTGCCTGGGATAGGTCCAGACTCCTTTTTACCCTGGGACAAGAGTCTTCTTTCTTTATTCCATCTTGATGCAATATTATTCTACTACTATTGAACTTCTGTCATATTTCAGTGATAGTAAAATTAGCCTCTCTCTCCCCTTGGATATACATTGGCTAGTAAAGATTTGCAAGAGCCCCAAGATTCAGTAGGGTGCAGGGGACTACCTAATGAAACCACAAGACCATTCTCATCTCAAGGGCTCCATTCCCAAGGGCCTCAGCAACATTCTGAAGTTTATTGGCATATGAGGTGTCAAATAAAACTCACGTCTCATATACAGCACATTATTAAATAATGATTACGTCTCAGAGTAGGAGCTGAACGCGTTTCATTTTTTCCTCTGCTGTTAAACAAAGAGGGTTGCCCTCAGCGGCTATTGACAAGTACAAACAGTCAAATCAACACTGTGCCTGGCTCTGAAATTATGCGGCACCTCTTCTCTCCAGGCAAAAGCTGCTCCATATGTCCATTTTAAAATCATGTCTGATTGTTAAGATCAGCAAAGGGGAAATATTCATGATTGTGCAGTCTACAGCCCTCCGTTCTGAGCTCTGTTTTCAGTGTTTTTAATATACGGTGCTGCATTTCAAGCAATGTACAGACAGAGGGACTAGCTCTGCTTCTCTACATCTAAACTTCTTGAAGTCTTTGCCTCTTTGGAAATGAAATTCTCAACTTAGGCTGACTGAGCCTTGCCAGTTTAGGTTGTATTTGGATCTATTTATAAAGTGAAGAATGACCACCCTGTGGTGTCAATAACTGACGATATAAGACAGCTGTAGTTTGATTACATGTCTAAATATTATCCTGAGTTTTTCAATAATAGTTTCGGCTGTCCATTTTTTTGCCTAAGTATGCTAATTAGCACATCACTACCTAAAATAACAATGCTTCTACTAGATACCAGAAAATATTTAGCCCAATTATCTGATAGAGAATTGCTTTCTGTTTAGTAGGACTATGGTGTAATGATACCACCTCCTTGCTGGTCATGTTGGGTTTCAAATGTGAAATTACAAGATAAGAGAGAAGTACTAGAAGCTTCTGATCTATGACTGAACAAGGCCACACCTGAAATATGCTAGAAAAAAATGATCGTGGCATGATCCTATTAAAAGGTTTTCCAGGGCTTCCCTGGTGGCACAGTTGTTGAGAGTCTGCCTGCCGATGCAGGGGACACAGGTTCGTGCCCTGGTCCGGGAAGATCCCGCATGCCGGAGAGCGGCAGGGCCCGTGAATCATGGCCGCTAAGCCTGCGCATCCGGAGCCTGTGCTCCGCAATGGGAGAGGCCACAACAGTGAGAGGCCCGCGTACTGCAAAAAAAAAAAAAAAAAAAAAGGCTTTCCATATCAGAATACATTACTACAGTCTAAATCTTTTAAAAATATCAATATTAATAGTACTACTTAATAGTTTAGAGACACTCAAGTTGTGAATATAACTCCAGCAACAGTAAAAGCTCACTGTAATATGATCTATTATGCCACTGAGCACAGTTATGTTAGGTTCTGTCAACTCTAAGACTCCACACAATGAAGGCCCAAGATATCATGGTGTTACCCTCGAACACAAACATCTAAATGTTCCTCAAACATCCATTTCTGGGTTTCCTATGCTACCTGCATGTTTGATCTGCATTTACATTTCTGTATAATTCAATAAACAGGTTATTTTCTTGTAGTATAAATGTATAAATGCTCACACTAAATAGTGAAGCCACACTGAATATTAATTCATTTATTCCCCCAGACATTCAGTCTATACTGTAGTGGGTTGAATTGTGACCCTCCAAAATTGTGTCCACCTGGAACCTCAGAATGTGACCTTATATAAAATAAGGATCTTTGCAAATGTAATTAAGGCACCATTGAATGGCTTCTCCACTGGCAACTCCTGCTTGCCGATAGTCTTTGATGGGCCAGTTATTCTTTCCGCCCCACTTCCTTGAATTCTTCTGCTGGCTTCATTTATTTTACTGTATAGAGCTTAAAGCATACTTAACTTCATGTCTGTTTCATGTTATCTGGCCTGTAAGTGTAATTTAAATTTTGTCTATGCTCAGATACAGATTCAAATGTTTTAGCTGAGAATGTATATTTTTTTAACATAACCATATTAATATTCCTACATTCTGTCCTATACATTAGAAATATCACAATATTATTCACTCACTATTTTTCATTCATTAACTTTTGCTTGCTTGTGTTATGGTGGGAAGAACACAAGTTTATTGTAAAAAAAAAAAAGAGCTAGGTTTGGAGCTATTGTGGTGTTGGGCAAGTTATCTAATCTTTACTGGCCTCAGTTTCTTCTGTACAATGGTGTTATAGATTGAATTGTGCCCTCCTAAAATTCATATGTTGAAGTCCTAACCTCCAGTACCTCAGAATGTGAACTTATTTGGAAATAAAGTCTTTACAGGGGTAATCAAGTTAAAATGATTTACTAGGGCCCATTTAGGTGGGCCCTAGTACAGTGTAACTGGTACCCTTATAAAAAGGGGAAATGTGGACACAGAGGTCAGCATATAAGGTAGGCGATGTGAAGAGACATAGGGAAAAAAAAAAAGCCATCTACAAGCCAAAGAGAAAGAGCTGGAAGAGATCCTTCCTTTGAAGTCCTCCAACACCCTAATTTTGGACTTATAGCCTCCAGAACTATGAAACAAGAAATTTCTGTTGTTTAAGCCACCCACTTTGTGGTAATTTGGTATGATAGCCCTAGAAAACTAATACTAATGGCAATAATAATACTTACCTCAAAAGGTTATTTGAGAAGATTAATGTGTCAGACATTGCTGGTCACTTCCCCAAAGACCATCACCTTTTCTTACTTGCTAACAGAACTCTGATTTTTCTTTAGGTATCAGGAAGATATCCCTTGATCTCAGAAATGTGGATGCAATCCTTGGAATAGGGTGAGAATGTGACACAGCTATGGCTAAGGAGATGTGAGTGGAAACTGCTGGGGGAGGGGTTCTGAGAACGATACTGTTCTTGGATAAGAGAGTCACAGGTGGAGAAACACTGCCCTTTGTCTCAAGGCTTGGAAGTGGATCGTGGGAGGACGTGATGCTTAACACTGACATTTCAGAATGCAGGAATGCTGGGGAGGGCACAAGTATCAGAGAGATGCTGAAATGATCAGGAGCTCTGATTTCATTGATTGGCTGAATCAACTTCAGCAGCTCCCTATCTTCAGTCTGCTTGTTATATGAGGAAAAGAAACTTCTACTGTTTGGGCATCTGAGCCAGGGATTCTCAAACTGAAGCAACAGGGCTGCTATTTCATAGTATGCACTCATTAAACGTGGGCCGCCTTTCCCCTTTGTTCTCCTGTTGAAGCCTCTGTAGCTTTGTTCCCCATTCTCCATCTTGAGGTTTACTCATTTAGGGTACCTGGATATCCTGCTTCTCAATCTTTGGTTTCATTAATTTGGAAAAATTGTATTTAGCTTGTCCATAAGCATATTTTTTCTTTTCTTTTCCTTTACTCACCTCATAAAATTTGCTTCCTTCAGTCAATTTTCCCTAAACTGATTCTCTTTCTGTTTCAGCTCAACAAAATGATTTCGTCTCCCTGGTGTTTGTGTGACTTAGAGCATGATCTCTTGGGATAAGGACCTTGCCTTTTGAAAGATTTGCCTTATAAAGCATCATGTATACATCTGGGGATTTACAAGTTATAGATGGAGCATGCCCAGGGCTTTGGGAGTGCCTGCAGTAGAGAATGGATGGGAAAGAGGCTGGAATCATCGAACAGGCTCTGGCCTTTTCCACCAGGAGGTCAGTAGTTTAATTTGGCCCAAGGTAATAGCAAGCAGAAATCCAAATGAGAAATGGCTTGGATGAGGAAGCAGGGAGGAAAAGAAAAGGAGTGCATTTTAAACTAATTTCCATTTAATACATTACTGCCAACACTAGAACAAGGGGAAAAGAGAAAAATATGTGTCTTCCTCCTCCTCCTGGGGTCCTCCCCCCACTACCTTAGTAGTAATCACTGCGTATTATTCCAGGAAAGGTTTATGATTACGTGCCATGTATAATTAGAGCTAATGTGTACTAGTATTGCCTTTTTATTTTGTATGAATGGGTTCACTGTAAATACTATTCTGCAACCTGTTCCTTTACTTCAAAATAGATCTTGGATATTTTCCCACATCTATATACATTCCATAAAAGATGAGTAAAAGATGCCTGAGTAAAAGATGAAATTACTTTCCTAAAATTATCCTTCAGGAAAGAAGGATAATTATTTTGGAGTTCTTACAATGTCTCTCAGATCATGGAGAGCTTTCCTCATTACTTAATTTTTTAATTTAATTTTAATTTTATATTGGAGTATAGTTGATTTACAATGTTGTGTTAATTTCAGGTGTACAGCAAAGTGATTCAGTTATACATATACATATAACCATTCTTTTTCAGATTTTTTTTCCCATACAGGTTATTGCAGAATATTGAGTAGACTTTCCTGTGCTATACAGTAGATCCATGTTTATTATCAATTTTATATATAGTAGTGTGTATATGTTGTTAATCCCAAACTCATTTATCCCTCCCTCCGCCACATTTCCCCTTTGGTAACCATAAGTTTGTTTTCTCATTACTTAATTTTGAACAAAAGATTGTTTTTTGGGAAAGATGCATCAGCCTAAAACAACCTCGTTCAACCGTAATTCTGAATGTTTATTGAGGTTTCCTGATGGAATTGCTTAAAAGGGGGGTAAAGAAATTGATCAATTGATCAGATTAGTTTTTATTCCTGAGTGTAAGAACTCAAAATTTCAAGCTTGACATTGTGTAAACAAGCCTTTCAAAGATCTTTCAATAAACAACAGAATAAGTAGTTGCACTGTGAAACCTCACATATACCCTTACAGAATGAGTGGTAGTAAAACAATTTTCCTGATGTTATGTGAACGGGGACTTGTGGTTTAGGATAAAATTTCTAGTGAGAGCGTCATATGTGGGCCAACAAATGTTGCATCTCAAGTAACAGATGGAAATAAGTGAAACGTACTCTGAAATTATATGTTAGATGGCACAGAAAGGAATCCAGTTTGTTTAATATTTGAATAATTTAAATAATACTGATTCTAGAAATGCAGAAAGTGGGAACATTTCCAAAGCAATTATGTGATCTTAAATGTGAATGTGTAATTAGATTAAAAAATTAAATATAAGTAGACATTTGACTATTCCATTTATAACAGTAAAAGCATATACATTTTAAGTAACCAAAGCCTTTAAAAAAGAAGCCTCACATTGAAGAATATGAGACTGCTTTCTATTTTAGGCAACTTTCTATGAGAGCATAATGGAAGATCTACTCCATTCTTGAGGGCTGCCTGGTATTCTGTAACAGAGGTACACCATGGTTTATTTTGCCAGTTTTCTATGACGGCCATTTATATTTTATGTTCTGCAATTACAAACAAGATTGCAATCAGTTTCCTCAAATGTGTCTTCATGCACCCTTGCAAAAATGTCTATGGAATAAATTCCTCCACGTGTAATTTCTGGGTCAATTTATATTATAGTTGAATAGAGTTTTCTATTCCTCCTTTATTTTCTTTCTTCCTCACAAGGAGGAGTTCTATTAGTATAGTGCATTTGTGTTACACTGTATGTGGCGGTCAAAATCAGCAAGGGAAATGCTTTATTATCTTATATATTTTCACTCTGAAGTCCGTAGGGCCCCTTCCCCTCCATTAAGCCCAGCACACAGCAGGATCCCACTAGGGGAGGACCTAACAGAACTGAGACTCTGGGAGCTGCAAATCTGGAGAATGACTCAAAAGATAAAAAGACCATCTGATGAGGGAAAAACCATGGAAAGAGGAGGTAAGAGAGGACATAGAAAAGGAGATTAGAGCAGAGGCTCCCTGGTTTTCATCTGAGCTGAACTCTGTGTAGTCTGATAAGGGAGCTGAGAGGCTAGAAAACATATCCTCTGGGTTTTGTGTACATTTTATTTCCAGTAATGGGACTCTACCTTCACACTCTACCAGATATTATGAACATTACTAAGAGGTGATCATAAATATTGCCAAAATGCCCTCCAGAAAAGCTGTTTCAAATTCCTCCCCCACCTAAAGTTTTTCCCTAAACCCTCATCAATGTTTTCTATCATCAAACTTTTAAATTATTGCCAATTAGTGAAAAATAATATCTCAGTGGTACTTCTTTATATATGTTTAAGCATCTTTTCTTGATCATTGACCAATTCTATGTCTTCTTTGCCTATTTTTTTTTTGGCTCCTGTTGTTTATATTTTTTCTTATTGATATGTAAAGAGCTTGTTGCATATTAAGGAAATTAATCCTTTATCTGTTAAGTGGGGCAAATTACTCCATCTGTTATTAATCTTTTTATGTTGTTTAATTAATCAATATTGCTATCCAGAAGATTTATATTCTTAAGTAATCAAATTCATCAATTGCTTTTCTTACAGATTCTGTTGTGAAGTGCTGTTATATTTTAATGCCAGCTGGTTAATGTATCAGAACACAGAAAAGCAGTCAGAATCTCATTCTAGCCACTTACCAGGAAAGCAATTTTGGACAAGTCACATAAACTTCAGTAATTTTCTACCTCTACAGAGAGGAAACTTTATCATCTGTCTCCCTCTGTTTTTCTCTGCTGTCCTGAGAACTAAATGAGGCAAAGTTTATCAAAGGCTCTCCACCCTACACAGTGTTCATGAATGGTAAAGTAGTTTAGATCTGCAAATGAAGGAGGAAATGTGACAGATTTTCAGAAACTGAATTCCTCAAAAATAAACACTTGAAATAGGAAAAAGTAATTCACATTTGTGGAATCAACTATATAAATTTCAAGCAAGGCAAAGAGAGGATTTTATGAAACCTTCTTTCTATTGTTGATCAAAGCGCCACCAAACCATCCCAGATACTGTAAGCTATCAGAGCATCTTAATGACCCTCACATTCAGAAAGTTCCTTCAAGTGTCTTCAGTCATGGAGACTGATGGTTAGGAAAAACCTAACCAGTTACTCTTTTTTTTAAATTTATTTTTTAAAAATTAAATTTTTTATATAATTTTAAAGGTTACTTTCCATTTACAGTTATTACAAAATATTGGCTATCTTCCCCATTTTGTACAATATATCCTTGAGCCTATCTTACATCCAACAATTTGTGCCTCCCACTCTCCCACCTCTATATTGTAACACCCCCCACACACACTGGTAACCACCAGTCTGTTCTCTGTATCTGTGAGTTTGCTTCTTTTTTGTTATATTCACTAGTTTGTTCTACTTTTTAGATTCCACACATAAGTGATATCATACAGTATTTGTCTTTCTCTGTCTGACATTTCAATTAGCATAATGCCCTCCAAGTCCGTCCATGTTGCTGCAAATGGCATTATTCCATTCCTTTTTATGGCTGAGAGTATTCCATTGTGTGTGTGTGTGTGTGTGTGTGTGTGTGTGTGTACACACCACATCTTCTTTACCCATTCATCTGTTGATGGACACTTAAGACACTAACCCACTAACCACTTACTCTTCATATCATAGGGGTTCTAACCAATTGAGAACAGAAAGAACAAGCCATTTGGTGATTACAGTAGAGCATCAGCTTTATGGGTGATAAAAAGCATTGGAGAATGTGGAAGGACTTCTTACCACCTTCTCTTGGGACCTCACTGCTCTGACTTGGCCACCAGGTATAAGCAGAAATGCAGAGACCAAGAGGGCAGCGCCCTGGTTGCGCTGCCAGAAGCAGCTCTTGTGTGGCCCGTTTGCTGCATGGAGTCACAGGGGCAAAGCCCTCAGAGTGCGACAGACTGGTGCACAGGGCATGCGAGAGCTCAGCCAAAGGGTCTGTGTTGTCGTCTTGCCCTTGACCAGCCTGGTCAAAGACACTCAGGCTTTCTGCATTCTCCCCTTTCAGATAAGGCCCTCCCTTGGGGAGAGTGAGGACACTGAGAGAGAGGAAAGAAGGGTCATTTTTTAAAAATATTGCCCACGTTGAAGAGGTGCTGATAGGAACTCCCTTGTCTTCTACTGGAAACATGAAGGAGAGACAGAGATCAGTATTCATCCCCTAAGATTATGGGCTTTGATGTGGATGATCTTGGCTTTGAATCTACTGACCCTAGCTGGGTACCATTAGGCAAGTTACTTAAATTCTCTGACTCCTAGCTGCCTCCTCTCTAACCTGGGACATGAATGCCTACCTGCTGGGTAGGGGGAGAATTCAAGAGACAACACATATAAGGCTATTAGCAGAGTAACTGGAGCAGAATGTGAACTCAATAAATGTTAGTTTTCTTTCTGTATCACCTAAATCTTTTACAAGGATCAGGCTTAGTTTTGTTCCTTCACCTCAGTGAAGGCAAACAGTCACAGATTAACCTCCCATCCATGGTTTGGCTTCATGCTTTTGAGGCTAAACAATACCATTTCTTTTATCTTTTTCCACCTGGGCCCAAATGTTCCAGTCTTGGACATTACCATGGCCCTCTTCAGAACTCTCCTCTATTCTGCTTCATTTCTCTTAATTTATGGAGCAGTAGACTGGATGATGGCTCTGCTCCCAATAGGCTCAGGTTCAACAGACTTTCTTCCTCTGTCCCCCCTCCCCCTCAAAAGCTGCCCGCAGTTATACCTCATTCCCCTCTAGGAACTGGAGAGTCCCTTTCTTTGAATTTCTGTGCTGTCAATGACTCCTCATTTCCTGCCATCCCAATATTGTAGCTCCCCCTTCCTCACTCTTGAATCCTGAATTAGGGTTATTAATACTCCTGACTAGGTCCCCTGAAGAAAGCAGACCATCTGGCACCTTTGGTAAGGTTCCAAATTGTAATTGTTAAAAACGAATCCCCCCAAATAAATTAAAACTAAAGAACTAGTACCAAACTTTTCCGTTTCTTCAGGCATGTGAAGAAGGCAGATGGCAGAAGGGCCCCAGCACTGGAGAAAGCTCCCACCTGAGGCCACAGAGCAGTCAGCTTTCAAGGGCAGTGACTTCAGGATGCGGACATATGGAGAGGTCATTTGTTTCTCATTTACCCAACAGATAAGAATATGGAAATAGTCTCAGTCCATTTGTTTGATGGGCCTCCTAAGTCAGTAATAAACAAATCGATACAATTAGTTTTGGCTCATCATCATTAAGGAACCTTCACTGTTGGGACACAATTTAATTATACCTCTTGCTTCACAGGAAAGGAAAGCTCTCGAGGCAGGTGGTTTCTCTTGGGGTTGTAGCAATGTGGTCGGGAGTGGAGTGGCTCAGTGGCAGTGTCTTTGTGACTCCTTGAGAGTGGTGTGCCTGTGTAAGGCACAGCTGGGGTCTGCCCAGGGTTGTTCTAAGTGCTCCTGCTACAAGTTCTTGGGAATTCATCTGAGCAAATCTGCATTCTGTGTGAAGCTCAGATATAACAATGCTAACAAATTGAAACAATGCATAAAGATTAAAATAAGGATGTCTAATCCAGAAATGAAATCAAACCAGAAGCCAGAATGCCTGGTGTGGGTTCTCCATGTCCCTCTGCAATAGTGACAGCATTACAGAGCTGCGTTCTGCTTCAGCTTTTCCAGCTAAGTCTCTGGCACATTGTGACTAACAAGCAGCTAATACTCTGTAAGTGAGACCTGTGGACTCGGTGTTGCTGGTACAAAGCACTCTTTGGACCACAGTTGATGCTCCATGGGCTTAAAGATTTGAATAGCACCTGTCTACGTCCCAGACGGATGGTTGCATATGGACAGAGGAACCGTTTCACATCTTTCCACTTCCTCCTCTCACTTCCAAGTAGAACTCATTCTTAAACCTAAAGGGAGGACTGTCCAATTAGAAGAGTTGAAATTTTGATTTGGAAGTGATCTTAGACATACCAGTGTGGCCAACATCCAAAGTTTCAAAATAGGAAACTAAGGCACAGAGTAGTTAACTTATTTGCCTAGGTTACCCAGCTTGATGTGAAGAGTTTGGTACTTGAATCTAAAGCTCAATTGGAGGGCTCCCTCTGCTACATCTTAACAGCAAGTCCCTATTTCCAAAATTCCCTGCAAAGGAAGACTCTCAAATAACAAAACTTGTTGAAAGTTTAACTTACTATCTCAACTTGTAGTACTTTCCCACTGGGTTCCACAGAGATCATCAATGGAGAAAAATCATTTGTCTAAGATTATGTGGCTTCTAAGCCAGTAATCAATTAAATATATATGTTTGGAGTTGATTTTATTTCTCTTTCCTTTTCAAAGTCCAGTGAGATACATGTTGATTTAAAAATCCATATTTAAACACATGGAAGGGTTCTACAACTAGATATTACAACTTGGATGTGAGTTACCTAGGCTAGCCTCCTGACCTTTATCAGACTGTGACGAAAGTGAGAAATAACTTTTTTTCTTAAGCTAGCATAATACAAGGGTTGATTGTTATAGGACATAGCATTACTTACCCTGATAAATACATGAAATTTTTCACACCATTGGCAGCCATAGCATACATTCCAGCCAGAGCAAGAAAATCCCCCCTTAAGCACCTAATTCATATGCAACAAGATTATGACAAGGATACTGTAATTTTTATCACTCTTCTCTAATAATAGTAAAATTCAATCTTTCTATTATTCTCTCCATTTTCTAATACCAGTAAAAATGTGTATTAAGTAAGTACCTAGCACACGCACACAGTGTGCACTCTGTGAAGGTTAATCTTAAATGTCAACTTGACTGGGTCACAGGGTGCCCAAACATTTGGTTGAACATGAATCGATAGACTGGGTAAAGCAGATTGCCCACTCTAATGTGGGTGGGCCCCACCCTATCAGTAGAAGGCTGGGATAGAAATAAAAGACTGATCTTCCCCTGAGTAAGAAGAAACTTTCCCTGCCTGACTGCTTTGAGCTGGGACATTGGTTTTTTTCCTGCCTGTGGACTCAACATTGGCTCTTCTTGGGCCTTGGGCCTGTAGGCCCTTGGACTGGACTACATCATTAGCTCCCCTGGGTCTCCAGTTTCCAACTGCAGATCTTGGAACTTAGCCTCCATGCCAGGAGAGCCAATGCCTTAAAATAAATCATATATGTATATATTTATGTATGTATGTATCTATTCTATCCTTTTGGTTCTGTTTCTCTGAAGAACTGTAATACACACCCAATGAGTGTTTGTAAATGAACGAATGGATTAGAAAACTTAATTCAAGAGACTTGATAATACCAAAATTTCTTCCAAGAAAAAATGCAAATTTACTTAAAAACAGGATTCTCCATTAGAATGTCAGAAATGAGATTTCTAGATATTTAAGGTGGTACAGATTCTAGAAAGCATAAGATGTGGTTAAGATATCATTTAGGTCTCAAAATGGATAGGAAATGTATTAGGAAAATGGAACAAGAAACACGTTCAGAAATCCTACTACCAAGATTGAGTCAAGGTTGTGATAAACACCAAGACATTTTCACAGATATTCTACTATTTGAAAAATGTCATAAAGTTGCAGAGATTTACAGAGATATGAGCATAGACCCTACTAAGAGCCTGAGCAGAGATGAGAAAGGAGCTCTGATGAGAAAGGGGAACTAATCTGGAGGTGTGCAACATATACATGAAACTGCTCATATCCTCTGAGGAAATGGCCCTGCACATATGTAACATTTTCAGATTGTGGAGATTCTTGATAAGTTTGTTGATATCAATTTGAAAAAGTTCTGAATGACCAAATTCAATACCTCTTCTTCTTTAAAGCACATGTTAAAAGGACAATGTGGACCAAATAAATAAATCAATACATATTAAACATGTTTTGAGATCAGAATAAACTGTATAATAAAAAGACAGAAGTCATACCAATGTCTGCACTGTCTTTTACTCTGAAGAGCTGAAAACACACCTCTATATGTTACCTCATTTAAAGCAGGAAGACAGGCATTCCTTTCAGACAGTCCAAGAAGGCTTACATTTTAGAAAACTAGAAGCTGTCAAACTAACAGGGCACATTTGAGAAATAATCAAAGTCAGTAATCAGTACATTGAGATCTTAACATAAAATCAGGAGCAAAGGATACGCTTGAGCAGAGACACCAGAGCTGAAGAGATGACAGGGGTAGTTTTCGTGTCTTTCTTTCAAACCAAGATCACCTTTCTACTTCTGGTATCCCCTAAATTCCCTTGTCGTACAAGTCCCACTCCAAATGCTATTTTTTAGTTTTAGTCCCCTCATCAGGTTTTCTAGGTTTCTCTAGGTGTGCCCTGAGGCCACGTCTTTTGGACTTTGCCAACTCTACACGGCAGCATCTACCTCTCCAGCCACTTGAAATACTTCCAGCACAAATTGTTTATTCTTTACTTCCAAAGACAGCATTCAGTTCTTTTTTTTGTTTGTTTTGTTTTGTTTTGTTTTTCGGCATGCGGGCCTCTCACTGTTGTGGCCTCTCCCGTTGCAGAGCACAGGCTCCGGACGGGCAGGCTCAGCGGCCATGGCTCACGGGCCCAGCTGCTCCGCGGCACATGGGACTGCGCCACCAGGGAAGCCCCCAGTATTCAGTTTTGAAAGGTTACTGAATGGTATAAGCAATTGTAAAAAAAAAAAAAAAAAAAGAATCTAGGGCTTCCCTGGTGGCGCAGTGGTTGAGAGTCCGTCTGCCGATGCAGGGGACACGGGTTCGTGCCCTGGTCTGGGAGGATCCCACGTGCCGCGGAGCGGCTGGGCCCGTGAGCCATGGCCGCTGAGCCTGCCCGTCCGGAGCCTGTGCTCTGCAACGGGAGAGGAAAAAGAATCTAAAATTGAACTTAACAGGGAGTAAAATGATTTATAAATGTAGGTCTAGTGGTACTTTAAAAATAAGTCAACAAACGTAAGAAGATGTCAACTCTCTGTTCTGTATCCCTCACTCATCCCTTTGCAGGCCCAACCCTTGGAGTGAAGAAAGGGTGTAGGGTTAGAGGCAATTCAGACAATCCCAGGGCCCCAGGAGATGACCTCTCCTTGCAGGAGAATCAGCTAGTTGATAGAACAGGTGATGAAACATGGCTTATGAATGACATTACCCTGCAACAGATCTGCAGTATCTCAAACTTCCAAACCCATGTGCTTATTAGTCTTACGTATTTATTTAACCTCCACGTTTCCCCTTTATTCATTCTTTTATTTTGAGTCCATCTAGATTCCTGCTCAGTACTTCCCTCAGGGTGGCTTATACTGTATGCTAAGTAGTCCTATACCATAGCCTACTTCCATGCTCAAGTTAGGTTTGCATAACTACTTCCTTGTGTTACCACGGTGTTATAACATGAAGGGTAGCTTGGTTTCCTAAGACATTTTATATGGCATGGGTGGGGTTCAGTGTTGGTGCTAAGCTACTGCTGACCAGTTTTCTTTCAAACCACATTAAGTTTTTATCATCAAATAACCAGATACCTAATTTGCAATAATAGATAATGTTTTTTCTTCTTAATTTTTACTAAGCTTATATTTTTTGGTCTGCTTTTTTGTTTCTTTTTTGATGTAAGCCTATTTTTCTCACTCAAGCCTACTTATTCTAAAGCATCATTAAATCTACTACTTTATTTTCCTTCTCATTAATTATGTGTTTTATTTATCCAGTGTAAGGCTCTCTTGGTAATTTTGTTGGCCTAAAGAACATCAATAAAATTATTCCTGTTCATTAACTCACTGGGCCTCCAGTCCATTCTTAGAAGGGCAACAGGTTAACTCATTGTCAGGGAAAGAGCAAAGATCATGGAGTGAGAAAACCTAACTAGCCACCGTGTAGGTTACTAACTTCTGTGAACCTTAGTTTACTCATCTGTCAAACAGGAACAATAATATATGCTGCAAACGCCATGGGACAGTGTACATTAAATTGTATACTCATATCAGGATGTTAAATTGGAAGTTCTGGCTGAACACTCCGCTTTCATACATAATAGATGTCAAAGTGATTTATCAGACAGACCAGTCTGCAGGATTTGAAAAGGAGACAACTAAAACCAATTACATGATCTTAAGCAGGTCAACTACACAGAATATAAGAGCCTTAGGACAGGAAAGAATGAGTGGGAACTTCAGCATGAGCTATGCTGTGAGGTCCCTTCCCCAAAGGGGTGTTTATCCCTTCACAGCCAATCAAGTGAAAGGGACTTTCACAGGACCTCTTGGAAATTTGGTATCTGTCCTCTGCAGCAGAGGAGATGTAGTGGAACTGGTGAGTAACATTCAGTGGCAATAATGAGTTGAAAAGTGTCTCCCAGAGTTTCTTGGGACAAAAGTTGTGTGAGTGTGTGCCTTAGATTAAACATAGGCCACGTAAGCAAGGGAACCAGAATGAGGTTGTGTTAGCTCCATTCCGCCCCTGAGATGGGAAAACTCATCAAACAGAAGCTGGGGGTGGGCCTCTTATCCACCCCCCTCCAATTCCTTGGGACTATGGAAGGAGTAAGGAAGTAGTCAGAGGAAAATGAATCATCGCCTATATCAAGAGAACAGCGCAGCTGGGAAATTCCCGGCACTGAGGGTAGAAGGGGGATTCCAAAGAAGCCAGGAAAGTGTTCAATGAGAAAAAGTGTTTTAATATAGGCCAGGCCCAGAGAGCATGAGGCCAGCCTACAGCAGAACTGGCCATGCAAGAGCTTGCCTCTCCTCCTTACCTCTTGCTCCAATTCCAAATGGTCTATAAATAGCAGCTAGCTAGTGCAGAGAGAAGCAAGAGAGGAAAAAGGAACCAAATGCATCCCATTTCCAGGCTGTGGGCCCACTGGGAAGAGAAAGAATAGCTATAATTTTGAATGAAATTAGGTTTGACTGTTACATGGGACTGGACATCTCAAGTACCAAATTGTGACAGTATTTTGTTGCTTAAAGTGACCAGAATATTTTTATTTCTTAAAAGGTATCAGAAAACCCATGGGTATATCCAAGTTGAGGTTTCATCTGGCAGCAGAGGAAAAGCTGAAAATAAAGAGAGAGGTGACAAAATAATTTTATTATTACATTCCAAGTTGTTAGCTTTCAACGTATTTGAGATACACACACACACACACACACACACACACACAATATATATATATAAAACAGTATAAAAATGTTATATAAAATATTATGCTAAAAATTGAAGTGTCTAGAGACTGCAATGTAAAATAGATGGGAATTTCCAAGGTCAACCCATTATGTGAAGATTTTCAAAAAACTGTTCCTGGATCCTAGAACTTAATCCCCACTTTGAGAATCCAAGAGGGTCTAGAGTCTGGTGCAAGGAAGGGAAAGAATGAAGGGATTTCATCAGAAGGCTCTTGCTTTCCTAAATCTCCACCTCCCCACTTCTACCCCAAGTCTGATGAGGGGAAAAGCAGAAGATCATTGGGACATCTATGGGCTGTGTTTCCTGGTCAGGAGCTAGAAAAGACTGATGCCTCACTAACCGCTGATTAACCGGCCTCCCCTCCCAGAGTCACTCTGGGGAGGGATATGAATGTTTCCCATGGAGCAGAGGTGGGTCATATAGGAGACAGAGCAAGTGTAGGATTTTCTTGCATCATTCCTAGATGATGTCTGCCTAGAAGGCTCACACCCAGCATATGTACCCTCTAGCTCCTAAGAGCTGAGAAAAGAGCCACAGGAAACCATCTAGACTAGAATATGCTTAGGAACATGCTTAGGATGAGGGTCCTCAGAAGAAGGGGCCCAGCGGGGAACCTCTGAAGGAGCCATGAAACCTTCCTCAACCAGGCAGATCAACTTGAACCATCTGTCAGGCTCAGAGAACTAACAGCCAAGTAAGAGCTATTCAAGTAAGGATAGTGTGGTACCATCCCCTTTAACCTTCCTCCCACCTCTTGTTCAACCCTGAGCTGAGGTGACCTTAAACAGCAGCTATAAGATGAGAAAAGAGACGAGCAAAGGAGAGTAGAGAAAGGACCTCAGCCCATGGTCCCCTCTCAGACTGCAGAGCTCCATCTGGGGAAGGGGAGAAGATTGAATGCTAACTCAGGCTCAGAGTTTTGATTATTCCTTAGAACTGGAAATCACAATTACTGAATTGAGACTGTATTTGTGACTTCAAGGCATTTTAGGACCATTTTACCCTTGAGTGAGCAGAGGAATTATGGAGCCTACTAGAATTTTCATCCAGGAGCAGGGAAAGAGAATCCCTCTCCAAAAAAACAAATGTAAAGGGACGGTAGAAAACAAAAGTTGCACTTAGATTGCATAGTAGTTGACAGTATACCCCAATGCTAGAACAGCCCTGGCACATAGTACGTATTCAATAAATATTGCAGTTACATATATATGTGTGAACACACACATACACCTGCAACTCTGGAAACTATAGAGCTTCCTACAGTAATACCTCTAAATAAGTACATTATTATAACCATTATTAATGGTGGTAGTACCCAATTCCCTGCGATCTTGATAAATAAGATTTGCAGTGGAAAGCATTCATCCATTCATTCACTAATTGAGATGACAAATGTTGACTAAAAAACTTCTTTATTCCAGGTACCATGATGGGCAGTGAAATATAATGATGATGCAGCTCCTGTCTTTACAGATCTCACTGTTCAAAGGGGGAAGACAGATAAGCAAACAAACAGTTTGTTCCAGAAATATTGAAATTTTGACCGGGGAGGAAGAGAAAGGAGAAGAAAGATGATCACAAAAAGTCCATGAGTGGTATTTGCCCTGGGCTTGCTGAGTTCTGAACAGCCAGCAGCCAGCATAAAGGACAGCATGGGCTGGGGAAATAATGGTACCAGCAAAGAACAAGAAGCATTTTGCTCTCTTCACAAATTCATGCAGCATGGTTCTGGAAGTGGAAGCCAGGTTGTTACACAATCATGGACAAATGACAGATGTTAGAATGAGCTAGAATGGATGGCTGGGGAAGTAATGGGGGTTGAAGGCCAGAATGCCTGGAAATTGTCTTACGTTGTTTTGCATTCATTCATGTAGTCTTTCATTCAATAAATATTTATTAAGTGTTGGTTCTGAGCCAGCCTGTATGCTCTGGGATGTGGGTGCTGGAGAACTGTCCATTGGAAGCCCACTCTGATCTTCCTGTTCCTGTTCCTTCCTGACACCTCTTCTTGCCAGGGCTTCTTGTTCCACTCCTTTCTTAGAGAAGACAGCACATAGTCAAGCAATTAAGAACAGGGGCTTGGAATAAACCCTATCTGAATTTTGTCTAGGTGCCTCCAGTCAAGTCATTTAATTTCACTGAACCTCAGTTTCCTCATGAGTTAAAAATGCTACAGTAAACGTAACTCCTTGGAGAGTTGTTGGGTGGATTAAATGAAACAATGCACGTGAAGGCATTGGCACACTTCTTTCCACACAGGAAGCCCTAGATAAAGGTTAGTTATTTACCATGATCGTTCTCTTTGTTTCTTTTCTGCTCTGCTCCCTGGGAAACTGGGCACTTTATTCTACTCACTACAAATGCTGTGGTGTTTAAAATATTCCTACTTTGTGAAGCATTTAATATTGGTATGTGGGATCTTTTCTCTTTTTTCCTCTTAATCAGTGTTACTGTTAACAACTCAGAAGCAACACAGTGATCATGACTCCAAAAGGATTGAAATCTCAGGGGCTCATAACCTTTCAGAAAATGAAAGCTCTCTTGGGCTGAAATTCCAAATGCTGGCTCTTATTGCAAAGGTGAGGGGTGTGTGTGTGTGTGTGTGTGTGTGTGTGTGTGTGTGTGTGTGTGTGTGTGTGTGTGTGTGTGTGAAGAAAATTTGATAAAATTCTCTTTGACAAATTTCTGAGTCATTGGAGCATGAAGAAAGGTGTTTCTCATCCCTTGAAAGAAATTCTGGGTGCTTTTTTCAGTGCATTAATATCTCAATAAGCAGCTTGATTTTAATATGTCAAATCTGCCGCAGAACTTGGTTCTTGGGAAGGACAAATGCCTTTGATTTGTTTGAAGAAATTTGATTTGGAAATAGCCAAGTGGTTAGTTGTCGAGACTAAGGCTTTGAAGTCAGAGTATGGATTTCTATTACAGGCCTTTGCAAAGCCCGACATTTGCATGTAAAATATTTCTAGAACTTTTGCATATGCTTAGATATTAAAATAAGCATGCTTAATGCATTTATAAGATCCCATCTGTCACATACACAGTGCACTTTAAAATGTTACCCAGTGAGGAAATATCGTCTTGTTGTTTAACCTTAATCAAATAGGAGAATGAACAGACAGTGCTGATGAACTATGACTGCTGAAGTCCTAATGCACAGTTGTATATAATTCTGTACATTGTGCATTGGGAACCTGTTAAATAATAGCTCTTATGAGATCTCCATTTGCAAGAGACGCAAGAATGTGGAGCTGAACCAAAGAGAGTCAAAAATCACTCAAGCATAAAAACAGAAGTCTAAAAGGGACCTTGCAAGGTTAAAACATCCAGCCCCTATCTGAAGTTACAGACTTGTGGGATGTTAGGACTGAGGAGACCCAAGGGAGATCACCTACTCTGAACCATCCATTTGCCAAAGTCAGAGTTTGTTAAAACCTTATCTGTGTTTTGCTTTCAGATTTTCAGAAGAGAAAATTCTACAACTTCCTCAAGCAACAAATTCTTGTGCTTAATCATCAGGAAGCTTCAACTACCTTAATTTCCTCCAGTTAGGCCTATTTTCTTGATGTGTGTGGATTTAAAATAACAATACACCATACATCTCTGTTAGCGACTAATGGTAGAACATGACACTCTGACAAACTGTTAGAAACTGGATATAGTTAATTCAGAGAGGAGAAAACTCACCAGTGGGGACCCAACCAGAGTTTTTCAATAGATTCACATTTACCCTATAATGATGAAGGATCCGAATGGTTAAAAGGGAGGGTTTGGGGTAGATGATCTAAGTTCGAGCTCTGTCCCTTACAAAAGGTGGAAATGGGCAAATTACTTATCTTCTCTAGGTCTCTATTTCTTTGTAGATAATAGCAATGGATAGTATTGGAATGATGCTTTAAAAAAGACTCAGAAAAGTGTCTAGCCTGTTGAAACACCCACTCTATGGTGTTTTGATTGTGGTTGATATTACGGTTATATACCATATTTGCAGGGTAATAAAGGATAGTGATTACCTCTTGTCATTACCTCTATCATCTCTAACAAATATGTTACTTTAAGCTATATACATACATAAGAATTTACTGCTATAAAGAGGGTTTGAAGGACTAGTATTTGGGGCAGGAGTGAAGGGACTCTTAAACAGATTACTGAAGGATCTTTTTCCTCTTTGTTCCTCAGAGATCAATTAAGTACAATAGCAGCTGGAGGTACTATGCATCCCATGCAGGGGAATGGACTAGGTGATATTTTGGTATCTTACTAGCTATGATTTCCTGACCTTTGTCTATCCAACATCATCTTTGAATTCCATCTTATTTTCTTAGTTTCATGAAGGATTAATTCATGTTTACACTTAAACTTAAGATCAGATATAGAAAGCCACATATACAAGGCTTGTGTCCAATCGCAAGATCCAGTTATAAGAAAAAGCTATTATTTTAATCTTTTTTTCAGCAATACAGAGGAAAAGTCTTGCTTGTTATCACTGGAGATTCTAATTTATCTGGGTAAAATGAAGTCTAAATGATTATTGATAGTGGTAACTCTTACACAAATCTATTTCGGATCAGTAGTTGAATGTTAATTTGCACCATAATGAAAAGCAAATCCTCTAAGTTCTCACTCTCATTATTTAATACAAATTGATGTCACAACATGACCAGTAAAGAAAAAAAAAAAAATCTTCCTCTATTACTTCCATTTGTTAAGTTTCACACATTTAATTATAGACGTGGGAGTTGTCAATTTTGTTGCATTTATTAACCAACAACTATAGACAACTTCACTACTTTCAAGTCAGTATAAAAATGTGACTTTTTTTTTTAACAGGTGGATTGACCAGTAAAGGGATAAAAAATTTGGATAATAAGGGTTTGACACTCACATACTCAGGGGAGTCCTTACAGGCCATACATCAGGATCTTGTTTGATTGTATGATGTTATGTGAGGTTTGGGGAAAAAAAGAAGAATGTTGACTTTGTTTTTCTATACATTCCAGTGACTGGCCCCTCCCAAATCACTTCCTGGAGTAGCCTCTTCTGATGATGTGAAGACGTATGTGGAGTGGGTAGTATTTCAGTTCTGCTGTATGTCTCCAGAATACCACTTTAAGCATGTTGATACTGTGCTGAGGAAGGTATTATAAATTATTGAACAAGAGGAAGAGCTACAGCCACAAATCTGAACACGAGAAGAAGAAGGTCAACCAGAGAAAAAAAATCTGCAGCCACATGACTGTAAAAAATAATAGTACTGGGAATATGTTGATTTTAGAACAGAAAAAAAACATCATTTTGTCTTATGGGTATTAAAAGCCCATTCCCATCTGAATGGGAGTTAGAGATACTGGGCCTGATGGCAAGGAATCTGACTTCACTGAGGAACTGAAGTCTCTCTAAAATTACCTATAGTAGATCAACCAGAACAGAAAAGCCTGGATACATCAAACATAGGACAAGCATTGGTTCAATCTGGGATTCAACAAAATTTCCTCAGAAAGTAAACCGAAAGGGCCTCCACAAAACAGAAAAGGACATGTTTGCAAAAGCTCAGGACAGGTGGTCTACATCCGGTGAAGAAGAAACTTCCCTGCCCCAAACAAAACAACCTTTGACCGCATGACATGATAGAGATGGTACCTGCAAGGTGGGCCTACAATAGGCTGAGACTTCATTTAAAGACCATAAAGCAGTTAAAGGGAAATTAGCCCAGACCAGACGAACAGAATAGGATCAGATGAGGTTAGGAGATGAAAACAAACAGGACTGCCCCTATTCTCACGAACTAGAGGGGGTTTAGAATGAGAGATTGTCATCCACAGTAAGAAACAGGGCCAGTAGGCAGAAGAAACTCACAGCTCCCTTTTCATCACTCCTATCAACCCTTCCAAGAAGGACTATGCTATGGATTGGTCTGGTTCAAAGATATTTCCCTTGGTCACTGGCCCACAGGTGTCACAATACTGAAGGTAACTGATCAAAGATAGAGCCTGAGGAAAAGTGGTATCTTTGGAACAAGGTATGGAGTAAAATGATGAGATACCTTGTCTTTCATGTTCACTGCTTTGTCGCCAGGACATAGAGGAGTGTCTGGCATGTGATAACTACTCAATAAATCTGTGCTGGGTGGATGAATAACTGAATGAAGCAGTGAGTGGAGGCTGGAGGGCGCTCTTTCTCTTGGTGCAACACTTGCCCCAAGAACGTCTGGAGCAAAGGGCCCCAAGAAAGCTAGGAGAGGAAGCACAGGCCAGCTCTGTCCTGGGCAACAATGACAAACACGCTCGGGCTGTCTCTATCTTGAGCTGCTTCTCTTCTCTGACAAATGTGCTCTTCCAGAGCCAGCCTTCATTCCTTATTAGATGGGTGAGATGCCAAAGGCCAGGCTCCAGTGTAGGCTTAGGGTAAAAGGAAGACAGGAGGCTCCTTACCCTAATTTGCTCCAGACTCTAGGTTATACTAAGACCAAGCCACCCAAAAGGATCTCTGATGGTCCAGCTTGGCTCACAGAGTACCAGGACCTCAGCTAAGGTGCTACTCAGATAGTGGGTCATGATTCCATCTGTCTCTTTTAACATAAAATATAGGACTCACCAAAAACATGCTTGATTAAAACACAGGAATATGGTCTGCTCTCAGCATATCCAGGGATAAATATTTTGGGGTACTTTATAGGTTTTAAAAATATTTCCCCTTTTTCTCTTTGTAGTCAGTGGAAAGTAGAAAGATAGGCACGACAATAGGGCCGGGGAAAAAGACATTACTGGTGTTTCCAAGGAAGCATGTTGGAACACAAGTCAGAAAAGAAAAGATCGAGACAATCCTAGATCATGGCATCCATGAGAATATTTTTCTCCTGGGTCCAGAGAGGCAGGAGCCAAAGCAGGTGCAGGCGCTGCAAGAGACACTAATCACTGACGAGGATTTCCCTCCCACTGGGTGATTGAAACACGTCCTAAAAGCCCCTCAACGTGAAGGGATATTCAAGCTACTTGTAAACAACACAAATAGATGTGACGGCAGCCAATGGTCCAGGCTAACCAGCTGTTCATTTTCGTAAAGGGCAACACGACTTTCAGTTTAGGGTTTTAATGGAAGCTTGTGCCTGATGCCATAAAACCCTGTATCCAAACTGCTCCTCTGAGGAGGGGAAAGAAATTTGTGCAAAGCACGAGGATATTGTTCAGAACTAATCTGCTGAATGGTCTCCAGTCCTGAAAATCATACCTAAGCTCATTGCTTCTCCATGAAAATGGCCCTGTTCCATTAAGGAAAGCAATCATCGGTCTTTTTGAAGCCAGCATGTGTGTGAATCAGAATCAGAATCGCTTACATGTTATTTACTTAATGTATTTTCTCACTCGTTTTTCAGTATTTATTTATTATAAGTAGGATACTAGTTAACTACTAGTACCCTCGTAATAAACAATACAAATTTACACTAGAGCAGGAGTCTGCGAACTATAGCCCATAGGTTAAATTCAACGAGTAACCGGTTTTCATATGAGCTAAGAATGGTTTGTACATTTTTAAAGGGTTGTAAAAAAATAACAAAGAAGAATATGAGACAGAGATCATCAGTGACCTGCAAGACAAAAATATTTACTATCCGGTCTTTCACAGAAAAAGTTTGCTGAATCCTGCATTAGAACATTTTTTATTTTCTTACATCCAGAATTATGAACAATGAAATAAGGAGGAACCAACATGTAAGTTTTGGTTTGCCTAAAGATTTACAAAGATTCTGTGAAACAACGGAATCTGTCCCCTAAGGGGGAAATCATAAAGACACATAAATTATAAAGTGACCTGTTATGAAACAGTATTATATTAAACAATTGTTACATTTAAATCATTGACTAAAAGCACTCAGACCTCATTTCCTTATTCTGTAAACATTTCTGAAAAATCATCTCAATGATAGGCCAAAAATGGCAAGGCCCCAAATTAGCACAAATTCTTACGACTATAGGTACCACTTATTGTGCCCTTACCAGATTAAGTGCTTCGCATACAATAATTCATTGGCTGTTCAAAACAACCCCATGAGGTAGACAGCCTTCTCCTCATTTTACAGCTGAAGTGACTGAGGCTCAGAGGGGTTAATAGCATGTCCAAGCCTCGTGGTTAGTAAGCAATGGGACAAGGATCTGGACTCCATTCTAGCTGATCACAGAGCAAGGGGAAGTAATCTTTGCACTATACAATCTCAACACAATAATGTCTCCCTTAGAAGAGATGCAGTGTACTTTATTTTTCACTTTTTTTCACAAATACAGCACAACCTGGCCAATGGGAAGTCCTGACATTGCCTGCTAGGTGAAACCTCACACCTTGGGATCTCAGCCTCCTCCCTACGCGCGCACATGTGCACGCACACGCACGCGCATACACGCACACACACACGCACGCGCGCACACACAGCCATCCTGCTCAAGACACAAACGCACCCTTTCTGAAAGTTTAAGAATCCATAAAAGGAAAGCATCTCTTTTCCTTTCATTGTGATTTAAAAAGCTGAGGTTAGGGTTTCTTATCTTCATTTGAGGCTATTTAAAGGGAGAAGCTGTAAATGACAATCATTTTAGTTGAGTGTTGTGTTTCTTATTTCTACTTAAGCAGTGCAGCCTTCCAAGAGGTGTTACTAAAATAAGGTGCAATCCCACAGGGCACTATGTTGCTTGTTTTCTCTCCCATGTGTCTCTCCCTCTCCTTTCTTTCTCCCTTCTGCTTGATGTCTCTGCTTTTGCTACTAAATGCAGGAGAAAGGAATTAGAAAATACCCTTCAGGCTGGAACAAAAGGGAAAGGGAGCTGGTTGCATCTTTTTGTTTGAAACCTCTAACAGCTCCAGCCCTGACTAGGTGCTCAGTTACCGGTCTGTATCTCTAGCTCTTCTGGGAGCAGTTTTAGAGGGAAGTTGTGCTGTCACATCAAAAGTAACAACTGTAAACTGGACTTACCTTCCTTAAGAATCCAGTTCCTTATCTAGACATATTGCTGTCCACAACAACATTATTTACCAGACATAGAGTTTCATAATAATTTTATTTTCCTTTCTCCTTTGCCCCCCATCCAATCACCAGGTCATACTGAACCTGGCCGCCTACTGCTCTCCCACATTTTCACCTACTTCTCTTTCTGTACTTGCCAGCTCATCAACTGACACCTGGATTATGTCCAAGGGCTTTTAATTTGACCCCCTGTCTTGAGACTCTTCCCCTTCACACCCCACTGCAGCATAATAAAGCTCTCAAAACTCGGAGGCTTAAAGTAGTAACCACCACTCATCTGCTCACGTTTCTGCAATGTGGGCAGAGTTCAGTGGCAATGGCTTGTCTCTGCTCCACATGTGTTGGTTGGAGCAACTTGACTTGAGGCTGCAGGAATCAAGCTGGCAGTACTGACACATCTGGTGACACTGTTGGGTGGCTGAGCCAGCTGGGGCTGCCTGGGCCTATCTCTTCCCATGATCTTTCACCCCCAGGGCCTCTATCTACCTGGCTTCTCTCTCCAGCAGGCCAGAGAAGCTGGACTTTTTTACATGGTAGCTCAGGATTCCTGGAGGGCCAACACGGAAATGGCAATGTCTCCTAGGGCCTAGGCACAGAAGTTGCACTGTGTCACTTTTATTTCATTCAATTCACAAGTCTAGCCCAGATTTAAGGGGAGGGGACAAACTCCACCTCTTGATGGGAAAAGTGACAAAATAACATTGCAGAAGGGCACGTAGGATGGGAAGGCTTTTTGTGTGACCATCCACAATAAAATAAAATCCATATTCTAGCACTTATGTTTCTACCTTAATGGATTCCAGTCTACTCAAAAATAGACTGGTCAGCCCTATAAAAAGTTAATTTCCCATCTATAAGTATATTCAAGGACAGATTGGGTGGTATAGGGGTAACATCAAATCCAACTCTACAATCTACTTTCCAATAGCATTGCAAATTTGTAAGGAGAAAGATGACTCAATAAATCAAGAAAAGTATGGACATATGTCAATCATTTATTTGTGGTGAAGAATCCTTTTTTTTTTTTTAGTGGAGAATCCTTGTAAATGCTAACTTCACATTGTAGACCACAATGATTTTCAAATGTTTACCTTAGACTTACCACCTGTGGAAGCAAACACCAGTGTCTCACTTCGTGAGCACAGTTTCTCATCATAGCAGAATTCTCACTCCTTTGTCAGACTATACATTCTGGCTAGTGTCATCTTGTCTCCGGAAGTTACTGCTGTGTAACTACTTTGTTTATCAGTCCTACTCCATTTCTCACTCCTGACACTTTTTTTTCTCCCACCAGATGAGCTTGTTCTTGTTTCACAAAGACAACCAGCTATTAGTCTTGAATGCTTTCAACTTTCTGCTCCATATGTGTCCTTAGCTTTGCCCCTTTTTACTGCCCCCACCCTAGCCCCAGCCTTAGGAAACAAGAAACCCCTTCTATCCAAGGGTTATCCATCCATCCACCCCTTCTCTAAGTTCCACCCTCCCTCATCTTCTCAGTAATACTATTCCATCAATTAAGCCCTAATTTTTCTACATCTTCAACTCATCACTCTCTGAGAACCACTTCTTTTCCTCCAGCTTATAAAATATTCATATTTCAGGGCTTCCCTGGTGGCGCAGTGGTTGAGAGTCCGCCTGCTGATGCCGGGGACACGGGTTCGTGACCCGGTCCGGGAAGATCCCACATGCCGCGGAGCGGCTGGGCCCGTGAGCCATGGCCGCTGAGCCTGCGCGTCCGGAGCCTGTGCGGCGCAACGGGAGAGGCCACAACAGTGAGAGGCCCACGTACCGCAAAAAAAAAAAAAATCATATTTCCCTTATCTGGAATAAACTTCCTAATCTCTACCCCCTAGCAAACTATGACCTCATCTTCTTTCAAGTTCTTACAGCCAAGCTTCAAAAGTAATCTCAGCTTGTCTTTGCAATCTCATCAAAATCCACAGCTAATATTTACTGAGGACTTGTAAGGAAACTAGAACTGTTCTAAGCATTTTACCCACTTGATCTCATTTACTCCTCATAACAGCCTTGAGATGGTTCTATTTTTATTCTCAGTTGGTAGAAGAGGAGACTGAGGCAGACAGATATTTAGTAACCTGCCCACAGTCAACAGCTAGTGATTGGCAGAGTTTGGGTTTGAACTTGGATGGTCCACCTCCAGAGTCTGTGGACTCATTCATCAGACTTCAGCGACTCAACTATTCATGCTGTTCAGTCCACTGCAGTCTGGCTTCTGCCTTTACTGCTTCCCTGAAACTGCTCTCACAAAATCACCAAGGCTATGCTAGTTGCCAATTTCAATTGACACCTGTTGGTACTCATCTAAGGTGGCTGACAAATTATTTGTGAAGAGGGATGAGGAACAATGAAACTGAAAAGGGAAGGAAGAGGGCAGAGACTTTCCATCTCCTGTTCAGGTTGGGAAGGCAAAGTATGGGAAATTTGGTCCTTGTCCAGCATGGCTGAGACCAAGAAAATGGATCTTTTCTCCTGCCCATTCATGGCTTATGTATTTCAGAACAAATTTCTGCACGGAAACATCTGAAATGTTAGTCAATTCAAATCACAAACTCACAAATAAAGGCAAGTGTTCATTGTGCTTGCGAGTCACTCCACAAATCGAATGTTTACCTCCTTATACACCAATTTTGCAAGGGCTGTTGAATGCCCTTACTCACTAACACCTGCACAGAACATGGGCCTGCAAAGCGCTATGGCTCTTAGAAGAACTTCATAAAACTCAGTCTTATAACAATTGGTCAATTGTGTTGAAATGTGCAACTACTGAAAGAAGTCCCCATTGTTAAAAAAAATAACCTTCATCCTGTTTCAAGTTCGAAAACAGAACTTAGACGTTCTTGTGAAAGCTGTTTGGAAAAATACAATGACAACAAGAAGTTTCACAAATTATGCCAAAAGACTGAAGAATGTAAAACAAAGGGCAAATAGTTCATTCTTAGATATTTGAATATTTTTCATTTCTATCTCATTTAGTCAACAAATGTTTATTGAATGCTAAGTGTATGAATGTTGCCATACTCTGTGCAGAGAGAGATCTGAGAAAAAACAGGCCCTACGCTTTTCAGCTTTAAATGCTAGTGCTCACTATATGTGCAAACTGGTGAACATTTGTTCATCCATGAGGCATATGCCGATTGCCCACAATGAGTAGGTATGTCACTGCCTTTAAGGATCCTACTTTTGAGGAGCTTATAAATCACTGGATAAAAAAGACAAGAATACCATGAACAATAATACAAAGTAGGAAAAATACTTTTAAACACTTGGAACAGCTATAAGCATATAGTAAACATTCGATAAATATCTGTTAAATAAACAGTCAGTGCTATAACATAAGTTCATGTTAAGTGCTACAAACACTAGAATAAGGAACTCAGTGGGTGTTTCAGTGTATCAGTGAAGATATATTTGAACTGGACCTGAAAGAGATTCAGACTACCATTGATAGGCATGGAGAAAAATGTTCCAGGGCAAAGCCATGGAGGCAGGAAAACCCAAAAGACATGTGACCAGTTGCTTTTGCCTGGATTGGGAGGTTAACCAAGAAGTTAGTATTTTAATCAATAGATAATAAGGAACCAGCAACATTATTGAGGAGTAGTAGGAAAGGATTAGAACTTTGACTTAAGAAGGTGAATTGGCAACGGGGTGTTAACATAGACAGGAGGGGTGAGATTCTGAGAGGGTAAGAAGAAACCAAGTCATGCTTGTCTTTCTGTCAACAACCAGCACAAGGCCTGGCTGTCAGTCAGTAGAATAGACATCCGCCATCTGCTTACAGCATCCAGTTCCTGCTTCTGGTAAAAGCACCTGAGCAAAATCATCTTCGTCCCATGCTCAGCCCAGTGGGAGCTGATCCTAGCTCCAGGGGAGAACAGTTCACCCAGGCAAAACCTTGGCCTCAGTGATGGGTTCTTGAGATGGACATGTGAGCTGACTTGGACTAAAGTAATCAGAACTTTAGTTTTTGTCCAAATTCTTGGGGAAGAAAGCCCTTGATTTTTCTTCCTCTTGGATTTGGGTAAGTATGAGGGCAAAACCTGTTTGAAAATAGAGACAACACAGGAGAAAATGTATTTTATGCTTGTGATATAATAACTTCTTAAGTTGCTTAAGCCATTTTTAGCTGGAACTTTCATCTAACTTGGAAATAAAAAGGATACTGGATGATACAATAAGAGCTTTATTTAAGGAATAAACATAAGAATGGGTGATTGGCTTTATATGCAGAAACAGAATAGACCTAGTAGGAGAGGAGGCCAGTCTTTTGTTAGACTATCTACCATACCATGCCCCATTCCTAGATGCCGGCAGTCAATTAGTTTCACTTAGAATCTCTTTCACCCATGAGCTATGATTCATTTCCACCCAACATTATTATGATATGTTTCTATTAAGTCAATCACAGAGAATCACAGTACTAGGCACACAGTAGCAATGCAATCAATCCTTTGATTGATGTGTGGCAGAACCTAAGCTTTAGAGAGAAAACAAGTCATGAAGGATCCTGTTTCCAAAAAAAAGTATAGTTTCGCTGCAAGTGAAAAGAGGTTAATACTGGAAATGCTGCTCAGCTGGACTAAATAATCTCCACTGGGCAAATGCTAGAGAAGCAAAAGGGGCCATTTTCGTTTGTGCCTACCGGAAGCAATGGCTCCGTTAATACAGAAAAAAAAAAAATCAAATACCCATCAGAACATTTCAAACTTTTTTCATTATAGGAGCTTACTACAAACCAGTCACAGCCACTCAGTATTCCCATGTTGGTATTCCACTGCCAAGGCTTTGGCTGTTCTGAAATGAAGTAACTGCTCTCCTCTGCCTCACCTGTCATCAAATCAGTGGGCTTTATACATCATTCATAAGCCTCTGGTGTTATTTATCGTGAATCTCCCTGGCTCAAGTCACATTTGATCAACATACTGAGATACAAGTGTTCTAGCCACTAAACAAAACTTTTGTAAGAAGAGAAATGATTTGAAACATGTTCTGGATTCAGCTTTCCTTAATACAGTTAACTGGATTAGCTGCCAGGTATCTGTCTCTTTGTGAATTATTTGATAAATTTGTGACTTTTCCCCCCCAAAGTTCTGAATTGAATTTATTCAATATTTACTGAGCGCCTACACTATGCAAGACAATGTGCTGGATCCTGGGGCAATCTGATGTTTTGTGCTATTAGATATCCTTCAAATCCATAATAAAGTAGCAAAAATGTAAATGAGGAGGAAACAGGAGGAGGTGTGTTGTGTTAGGGTAGCAATAAACAGGGAAAAAGAAGTCTTTCAACAATAGTCTTTTGTTAGGGAAAAACCCCCCAACAATTTTGGCTAACTCCCAGGCTAAATCATTGCAACACATAACCAGAGGAATTTAAAAGAAATAGATACAATAATTGTCTCCTGCATAAATAATATTATTTTACTACTTAGCTAATAATATTGTAATAATCAATAAGTTATCCTTCGTGTCACTTTTTCTTTTATACTACTGAGGCAGAAAAAGCAATGAGTCCCCATCTGCAAATACAGTGGGAAAGACTATTATTTTTTCGTGTGTGATGCCAGAGTATCTCCCTTCCTTCCTCCTTGCCTCTCTTGATTCCGTCCTTCTTTTCTTGCCTCCTTCGTTTCTTTACTTCATAAATATTTACTCAAAACCACTAAAAGGTTTAGGAGAAATTTCCATAGTTTTTGCTATTGATTAGAAACCCCTTCTAATTAACTACACTGGCCCTTCATATTCTAGACTTGGAATTCCATAGCCCCTCAATCTCAAATGATAGGTGTCTAGATTCTCAAGTATAACAAGAAAAGACATATTTTGGTAAAAAATGAGTAAAGAACAGGAACAAAACTATGACTAAACCCCCATTTATCAGTCCTTTTAGTGGTGTGGGTGAAGGTAGGAGCCTCGAGAGTTTACATCGTTTCATTTACTGCAGGGCTGGTATATTGAGTGATGAGAAGCTGACAAATTTGGGGGCAAATCTCCCTCAATACACGTACAACCAAGAAATACATACAACATTGTCTTTTTGCAGGGTGTTCTATTTAGTAAAATTCAAGGCTAAAGGATTTTTTGCTTCTTACTGTATGAATCTAGAAGGCTAACAGGCTCTTCATCAATGTGACCCAAATAGCCATTTAAATCATAGGCACTAAACAGTTTGGAAGTAAAGGCTTTATCTAGTTGCTAACCAGTACTTAGTTGAGGGTCTTGGCTCTCTGCTTTCGTTTTCTCAAGATTTTATGAACCCAAGACTTTTCACAAATGGGCAAACTGAGCTAAACCCATCCTCACTCACTCTGCTTACTGTTGTAGAACTGAAAGGAAGGAGGGTGGAAGGAGGGAAGGCAAGGAGGAAGAATGATTGATTCTGGTATATATAATACCATAATTTTAGCAAAAAAAGATTTTCAGGAAAAAAAAAGAAAACATGAGAGTGTCAGCAAGAGCTTGCATAAATACCAATATTTGGCATTTCAACACAAGGTACTCACAGGTGGAGTTACATAAAAAGCAAATAACCTTATCTGAACACTGCTGTGGACTTTCAGTCAATTGATGCAATCAAAATTGCATTTTATTTCATTTTATTTTAATTTATATATTACCTCTTTCTAAAATTGTTTCAGGCATCAGTTCAATCACTATGTATTTAAGCACCTGTATTAAATTCAAGAAACAATTTTTACAAACAACTTTCTCTTAATTAAGGGAGAAAAAATTGGAGAATATGTGATGAATATAGAATTAGTTGCCTGCTATCCCACTAGTCAGGTGACCACTATTGACAAGTTTACATCTCTTTAATTTCTTTTTCTTATGAGTGAGAGTGTAAAAATTGGAGTCATGTCTTATTCATAATTTTCTATCTCACTTTTTTTCACATAACTTTACTATAGACATTTACTTGATTAACAGATATTTTTCTACTTTACTTTCAATGCCCATTTAATAGTCCATAGTATGACTAGAACATGCTTTATTTAACCAATCCTTTATTGTTGGGTATTTAGGTTATTTCCAACAGGTCTTTTTCCATGGATACTTTTAGGTCTGATTCAAGCCTGGCAGGGATATTTTCATATTCCCTTTCTGTCCTGTGGTTCTTTGGGATAGAGCCTTCCCACAAAGCCTATTTATCACACTCATATAAGGATTTTTCAGTTCATGCCCCACAAACTACACTGATGCAACATGTTAAGGAAAATGACTTCTGTCTAAATTATCTGATGAGAGATTCTCACTCGAGGCACGAGCATAATAAAAAAAACCCAAAAGGAACAAGAATGGAAGATTTCATTATTATGGAAAGATGTCTAACTCTTCTGATTACCTATTTGGTTTCTCTCTTGCTTAAATTTGATCAGTTAAATGTCAATTTTCCAAATCCTTGACACTCTCAGGCCCAAAGGTTTACATTTGAACAGCTACAATATCTTAGCAAAGTTCCAATAAAAAATATAAAATCTTTCTCATTGATATTAATCATTAGAGTTAGGTAGTTTTTAGATCCTAATTATTGCTGAACACAAAACAACATTGTAAAACTAAAATTAAATTTAAAAGCTAAATCTGAACACATTTTACCAAATTCTGTTTCTTCATATACTCACAATAACTTCATATCCTCATAATCATATTTTTTCACTGAGCCCTATATCATAAAATTTTATATGTCACCAATTAGACTTCATGTATCTAAATCCACATAGATTGAAAAAATTGGCTGACTCTCAATTTGCTGAGTGCTTGAGTTGTCTCTAACTGTTCACTAATATAAAAAAATTCTGTGGGCTTCCCTGGTGGCGCAGCGGTTGAGAATCTGCCTGCCAATGCAGGGGACACGGGTTCGAGCCCTGGTCTGGGAGGATCCCACATGCCGTGGAGCAACTAGGCCTGTGAGCCACAACTACTGAGCCTGCGCATCTGGAGCCTGTGCTCCGCAACGAGAGAGCCACAACAGTGAGAGGCCCGCGCACCGCGATGAAGAGTGGCCCCCACTTGCCACAACTAGAGAAAGCCCTCGCACAGAAACGAAGACCCAACACAGCAAAAATAAATAAATTAATTAATAAACTCCTACCCCCAACATCTTCTTAAAAAAATAAAAAAAAAAAAAAAAAAAAAATTCTGCAATGAACATCTTAGTTTTTTTTATTCCTCTAAATGATTTCCTTAGGCTAAATTCCCAGAAGTGTAAATATAGGATTAAAGGATATAGACACGTCTATGTATTGCCAAAATGCTTTTTAAAGCAACTGTATTGCTACCAATAGGATATGAGTTCAGCAGCTTCACCAATATTGTACCAGCAGTGACTATTATACTTTTAAGAGAATTTCTAATCTACAGATGTAAAATGATAACTGCTCATGGGTTTTAATCTGTGTATTTCTATGAGTTGCTCTCTCAAGAACCCCGGGGAGCTATGTGCTGGATTCTCATTTGGTGAAGTGGTAGTCAGAACAAGCAGATATGTAAATAAAGTAGGTCACTCCAGAGCAATTTCAGCTCATTGAGACATCTCTCCTCTTCTAAATAAGAGATGATCTGGGGAGTTGATACAAGTTTGTATCTCCTTATATCTGAGTCAGTGTCATCATCACAATGATTTAAAACAACTATTTGAAATTGAAGGTCAGTTTTTCTGGAGACTAACAATATTCAATCTAGATTTATTTGATATTAAGGCTATTACAAACCACCACAGGGAGAAATGTTTGTTATGACACAGTTTATTTCTATATGAGCTTTCTTTATACCAAGAGTCATAAAACATTTTACAGTGATACATAAGCTAATGGTCCCTGCAGAATGATGATTTTTCAATGTTTATTTAACTTGGAATGAAAAATTGGTTATTTTATTTTCTGGCAGGTAACAGCTGACTTTCCAACAACTACGTTAAAGAAAATAATCCCTGAGGTTAAGAAAGACCAGAAAGAACGTAGACCTGGAACATCATGATTTACCCTCTCCCAGTGCCTCACACAGAACTGAGGAAATGCAACATTATGGTGAAAACAAAGGAGGATTGGAAAAGAATAGGAAACAATAGCAATCCTCACTAACAAGGAAAACCTGTCAACTGAGGAATATTTGTTCCTAAAAGAAGTGAAAAACACTCTCTTGTCTTTTTCCAGTAAGTATGCAACTCCTCAGCTACTTTCAGGGTACCGCTGATACAACATTTAAATGATAAAGTAAGACAATTTGAAGTTCACCATATCAAATACAGCAACGGCTCCCGGTGAACTAACTAGAAAGAGGAATCAATGGCTGTATTGTTGAATGTTTTAGGCCTCAGGTAGTATTTTCACAAATTAAATTTATAACCAGCTGGCTTGCTTGCTTTTACTATTTCATTGAAGTCAAAACATCAACTCCCCATTGAGATGATACTGACAGTTTTCAGATAGACTTCTTGGCTTTCTCTTTTAACCCCATTCCCTCATCTTAGCATAGAAACTCTGGGAAACTCTTGCTTCCAAGGGAATAAAGGGTAGGTAGGGTTCTTTTAAAAGCACATAGAAGTAAATCAGTTGGTCAGTGGTAAAGCCTTTTATTCTCCAAGGACACAAGTTCAGGAGAAAGCCTCATTGGGTTGTAGGGCAAATGACTCAATATCTAAAATGCAGGAAATTCAATGCTTGATTGTTATTTACCTGAGGGTTTCCAAAGTCCTTTGCTAATATATAGTTCATTTATTCCTCCTCCTTCTCCTTCAAATTCCATTCTCTTTAATCTTTTACCACTGGAAGGGAAGAAACGGATCCCAATCAGATTTTATTTTCCGCAATTTATAGAATGCCTGCTTTTTAAAACATGTTTGAAGCTTTGATAAGATCAAACATGATGGCAAATGAGACTTTTGGCAAAGTTGATGGCAAAAACAAAGAGGCTTTTGGGAGATGGAATAGTGGGAAGAATGCTTCTGACTTAGATGAGGCCAAGTTCAAATCTTAGTTCTGAAGCTAGCTGTGTAATCCTGCACAAGACACTTATCCTCTTCAACTCTCAGCTTCTCCATCTATAAAATGGAATTAAGAGCTACCTTATAGGGACTTCCCTGGTGGCACAGTGGTTAAGAATCCACCTGCCAATGAAGGGAACACAGGTTCGATCCCTGGTCCAGGAAGATCCCACATGCTGCGGAGCAACTAAGCTCGTGCACCACAACGTCTGAGCCTGTGCTCTAGAGCCCGCAAGTCACAACTCCTGAGCCCGTGTGCCACAACTACTGAAGCCCACGCGCCTAGAGCCCATGCTCTGCAACAAGAGAAGCCACCACAACGAGAAGCCTGTGCACCGCAGCGAAGAACAGCCCCCGCTCGCCGCAACTAAAGAAAGCCCGCGCGCAGCAATGAAGACCCAACACAGCCAGAAATAAATAAATAAATTTATTTAAAAATAATAATATTGTTTAAAAAAACAAAGAGCTACCTTGTAGAGCAATTGCAATGACTAAATAAGATGATAATGTAAAGATCCTAGTATGACGCCTGTCCAATACAAAGTGTGGCATATAGCAGGCAATGAATAAATGGCCACTGGCTCTGTTATTGCTGTTGCCAGGGTTTAGGTTATCACCCCATACTCTTTCATTCTTCCCTGAGAACAGATGACAACACCCAACTAGGACTCGCAAATTGGGGGCTGGGGGCAAATTTGTTAGCAAGACAGTTCCCTCATTCTTCCACAGGAGTCTTCCTCCCAGGATACCTGCCACAAAGCCTAGTGAACTGGGTAATTAACGACTAAGGCTGTGACCCCTTCATGGGTCGTGATCAACATCACCCACAATGACAAGTATTTATTGAGCATTTCAAGTATGTGTTAGATAGAGATAAAATATATTTGTAGGAACCAGCGGTTGTGGTTTTAAATACCTTTCCATATTGATTAATCAGATGGCCTCCTGGAAACATATATAAAAATAAATAAGTCTTCTGAAATTGTTTCAACTGTGTCTGTCAGAAAATTAGCTAAGGCATAAGTCAAGAGAACTGGAAGATTTTAAAGGAAGACGTTAGAGTGAAAGTGGTGCTCTGTCAAGGCACACAACGCTGAAGGGATGATCTAGAAAGAAGTGGGCAGGGTAGAGAAACCATGGTGATATGCTGTACCCCAGACCTGGCAACAGTGGGGCAGTGGAGAAACAAGAGGAGGGGCAGCGGTCACTGGAACACAGAGACAGAACAACTGTGTGGAGACAGTGCCTGAAAGGAGCTCTGATTTTCGGCACAGCAACAGAGCCTGCCTGGCATGACTTTGCAAGGAGGGAGCTGGGAGAATAAATACTCCTACCTCATTCTCCTCCTTCCTTCTGATCTCCTGCCAGGCCACCCACTGGCTAAACCCAACCAGAGGGCAGAGAGCAAAGGAGTCCTTGGCTGCAATCCATATGGGCCGACCTCCCAGGGCAGAGAGCTAGGTGCAGATCATAGAGTGGGCCTGGAGGGCAGATGGAGGACCTTCCGTCTACCCATAGACCCAGGCAAGATGGAACCAAGTCTTAAAGTGGGAAAGCTCATAGACCAGGTGATCCTTTAGAGCAGGAATGGTATTGCTCACTTTGTAATCCTATTGTCCAATAATTACCTCACTCAGAGTAAGCACCCAACAAATGTTTGTTTTAGGAAGAGCAGTATTGATTGGGTATTCTTCAGTATTGGATTTTTTAAAGAACATTTTCAGTTTGCTACTAAACCAATCAAAAGCTTGTCTCTGCAGAGTCATAGAGAAATATGAAAATAGACAAAGTGACAAAAGTTTGGCATGTGACGTCAAAACTGTCTTATCTCCAACGAGCTGTGCAAGGCAGCTCTGCACATGAATGCATTCCACAGCAAAGTTTGGCTCCCTCACAGCAAGTTGAAGTTTAAATCCTATATTAATGCTATTGACTGATACAAATGGAGCCCCACAATTTACCTAAAGTAGCAGTGCTGTTAGGTTAACATTTGGAGGAGCAAGTTTAAAGAAGAGTACAAAAATGAAATAATCCTGTGAATTTTAAAGTTAAGCTTCCGCTATTAAATTTTTAAAAACTTTCTATGTTTTTCCTATTAAAATTCTCTGTGGTATTTTTATTTTTGATCAGAAAATGTTAAAATAATTGTACTAGGAGAAAAATTCCTAAATCTTGGCCATAATTTTTACAAAAGTTGAGTAAATGTAAAACTTTAGGAACTGTTTAAGCAGGACAAGTGACGTTGGGTCACAGGTCACACATTGGGATGTCATTTAGGATGGTGTATTTCAAACAGTAAGCAATATACTTCACATAGCAATCTAGCACACACTCAGATATATACTAAATAACAACATAAAATGTTTTTCTTAGTGTAGATAGTGGTCAAACATTTTGAAATACACTTTCCTAAATGCCAGTGTGGCATTTGCTCTACTTAAAACATGCCTTAATGTATGATATTTAAAAAGTGCTATTGATACAAGTGACTCTTCTATTTATCCATCCATCTGAAACAAATACTTTGTCTTTCTATGTGCCATGCATGCTGATAAGTTGTATTCTTTTCTGGTCTGTTTATTTCTTTAAAAATTGCTGACTACTACCCACTAAATTAATTTCAAGACCCACTAATGGATAGAGATTCACAATTCTAAAAGGTTTGATTTGACTTAGCTTATATACAACTGCCAATTGTGCAGCCTAAAAAAGAAATAATGGGGACTGGAGAAACTAAAGAGAAAAAAAACAGGATCATTTATCCAGGGACCTATGGCGATGGCTGGGACCATTTTATATGAAGAGTTGGGAGAAAGACCAGGAAATAACCTATTAGTTCACTCACACACACGTTTTTTTCTTTCCATTAATTCAACCACTCATTCCACAGATTTTGAGTTCCTTCTCTGTGTTGTGTCCTAAATATAGAGGGTAAAAAACACAGCACCTATGCTCTCCAGCAGTTCACAATCTGGGAAGATGGAGACAAGTGTGGGGATAATTATTACACGGATGACATCAGCTGCTTTAGATGTACAGGATGCTGAGGAAGCAGGAGGCCCTGTGATCAGCCAGACTGGGAGAGTCAGGTACACTGCCCACAGGAGGCCATGCTATAAAGACATGCTAGGTACCTTCAAGAACCTGCCCAGCTTGCCTTTTCAGGGCTTCAGTCAGGGTAACCAACGTGTCAATACTTATTCTGCCTTTTACTACTTGAGTGACCTTGAACAGCCTTCTGAGCCTCAGTCTTTCCATCTGTAAAATGAAAAGGTAATGATACCCACCTAGTGAAGTTGTGATAAGGATTAAGTAGGACGATGTAGAATAAGGAGCTTAGCACTGTACCAGAAGTCCAACACATGCTCGCTGCTACTATCACTACCACTGTCAACATCAAGATCATCATTCTGCTTTCTTCCTCAAAGCTGGTGGCAAGAGCTCCCTTGCGAAATGATATCCTGAATGACTGTACTTTTTAAGGCTGGGTCCCCTGAACTTGTACAAGCATGGCAGTTGTTCATGCTGAGAGGGAGACCATGGCCTGAAGTCTTTAGAGAAGAAAGATGTGGAATAAAGGCTCCAGCATGAAGCATCATTGGTCCCGAGTATCTTTACCTAAAGTTTTAATACTGTCATCTGAAGAGTTTAATTGTGTAATTTTAAGCATTTTGATGCTTTTGAGGCTTAAGGGCACAGGGTATAATTACTTAGAGATGAAATGTAAAATAAGGAGTGAAGAGCTGCCATGGGCAACCACCAGGGGAGAGACAAGTATAAAGCACAGCTCATTAAATTGAACTAAGATTCAAATGATAACTGATCGTTGATCACTATGTGTCTTGCATAGTTAGAGGAGTCTATGGAGAATATGAACTACCAGCAGATATGGGGTATTATGAAGAACAATTTTATAGACAAGAAGAAAAAACCAGAGACAGATTAAATAAGACAATGACCAATCTTGACTGCTAAGATTCAATTTCCACTTCCATCTTTCCTAAGTTATATTTTTTTATGTTCTGATCTTACTTTAATAAATAAGATATTCAAATAAAATGGTCACAAACATTACTCCTACTCACCTGACTACAGAAGCCTAACCAAACCATGGTAAAATCTACTACCATTCCTTCTCCTACCCATTTACCCAAAATGCTTAAATAAAATTAGAAATTCTGAGTCCCCAGCCTATTCACTGGATCTAAAAAGGAATTCATCCCCATTATCAGGCTAAATGTTTCCATTGAGAATGATTTTGATGATGTGAAGAAGAAAAGTAAATGCTCTTTAAGAAACTACATCTCTATGTATTAAATCAAATAAATGAACAATAACAGGATGCTGGTTTGGGTTATTATCTTATTACTGCTTACAGCAGTTGCTAATGCAAATGAAGAAGAATGAAGCCAGGGCCATTTAACAATTGTCTTTGAAGGCAATGCCGACTCCTGGAAACCCACAGTGATAAAACTTCAGGTGCAATAGTGGGACTTGGTTTTGCAGTGCATCATTTATTTGCTGGAATCAAAGATTGCCTTATTTCTTGACAGATGGAGCCAGGGGACCAATGATCAAAGGGAAAGAAATGAGAAAGGGACTTCTTGGTGAATAGTGGACAAAGAACTTAGCAAAATTTATCCTTGAGACTTTTCCAAGTGGTATAATTTCTAATAAAATAACCACAGGTAGCTTCCATTTTGTCTCAAGTTTTATGCTTAAAACTTCACGGCACAAAGGCAACCTAATTTTAAAATGGGCAAAAGATTTGACATGTCTCCAAAGAAGATATGTAAATGGCCAAGAAGTACATGAAAATATGCTCAATCTCACTAGTCATTATGGAAATGCAAACCAAAACCACAATGGGATGCCAACTCACATGGATTATGATAGCTATTAAAAAAAAAGAAAGAAAAAATTAACAAGTGTTGGCATGGATATAGAGAAATTGAAACCCTCATATACTGCTGGAAGAAACGTAAAATAGTGCAGTTATGGTATAAAACCATTTGGCAATTCCTCAACAAGTTAAACATAGAATCATCATAAGATGCAACAATTCCACTCTAAGGTATATACCTAAAAGAACTGAAAACTAGTGTTCAAACAAAGACTTGTACAAGAATATTCATAGCAGCACTATTCACAATAACCAAAAGGTAGAAACAATTCAAATGTTCATCAACTGATCAATGGATTAATAAAATGTGGTATATCCAGACAATGGAATATTATTCCGCCATAAAAAGGAATAAAGTACTGACACATGCTAGAACATGGACAAACCTTGAACATATCATGCTAAGTAAAAGAAGTCAAATACAGAAGACCACATATTGTATGATTCCATTTATATAAAATAACCAGAATAAGCAAATTCATAGAGACAGAAAGCAGATTAATGAGTGAATGTCAAGGGCTAATAGGGAGTAACTGCTTAATTGGTATGGCTTTTCCTTTTGTGGGATGCAAACGATCTGACACTAGATAGTAGTGATGGTTGCACATTGTAAATGTACTAAACATCACTGAATTATACACTTTAAAATGGTAACTTTTATATTATGTGTATTTTAACAGACACACAAGCACACAATGGCAGCTCCAGAAGTCCTATATAGAATTGAGGGAAGTGCTTAAGGGCATCAACACATTTGAAAAGATCTAGAGGCTTTGCATCACATCTGTGTTTGCTAAAAATAAACAAACGGGACCTAACCAAACTTAAAAGCTTTTGCACGGCAAAGGAAACCATCAACAAAATGAAAAGACAACTTACAAAATAGGAAAAAATATCTGCAAACGATGCAACCAACAAGGGCTTAATTTCCAAAATATGCAAACAGCTCATACAACTCAATATCAAAAGAAAAACAAAAACAAAAACCCAACCCAATCAAAAAATGGGCAGAAGACCTAAATAGACATTTCTCCAAAGAAGAAATACAGATGGCCAATAGGCACACAAAAAGATGCTCAACACCACTAATTAATAGAGAAATGCAAATCAAAACCACAATGAGGTATGAACTCACACTGGTCAGAATGGCCATCATCCAAAAGTCTACAAATAATAAATGCTGGAAAGGGTGTGGAGAAAAGGGAACCCTCCTACACTGTTGGTGGGAATGTAAATTGGTACAGCCACTATGGAGAACAGTATGGAGATTCCTTAAAAAAACTAAAAATAGAGCTACTATATGATCCAGCAATCCCACTCCTGGGTATATATCCAGAAAAGGTGAAAACTAATTTGAAAAGATACATGCACCCCAATGATCATAACACCACTATTTACAGTACTCTAGACATGGAAACAACCCACCAACAGATGAGTGGTTTAAGAAGATTTTATATATATATAATGGAATATTACTCAGCCGTAAACAAGAATGAAACATTGCCATTTGCAGCCTCATGCATGGACTTAGACAATATCATACTAAGTGAAGGGAGTCAGACAGAGAAAGACAAATATTATATGATATCACTTATACATAGACTCTATAAAATAATACAATGAATCTACATACAAAACAGAAATAGACTTATAGACATAGAAACCAAACTTATGGTTACCAAAGAGGAAAGGGAGGATGGTAGGAGGGATAAAATAAGAGTATGGGAATAACAGATACAAACTACTATACGTAAAATAAATAAAAAGGATTTATGTATAACACAAGGAATTATACTGAATATCTCATAATAACCTATAATGAAAATAATCTGGAAAAAATATATAACTGAATAACTTTGCTGTACACCTGAAACTAACAGATTTTTGTAAATTAACTGTACTTCAATTAAAAAAAACTGTGTTTGCTAAGCATAAACATGATTTTCACTTAATTTGGATATTTACTTAGGATGGCTGGGAGTCAGGGAATGATGGAGATTAAGGAAGGGAGAAACTTATGAGAACTATCCCACAGCACTGCTAAATGCTAAATGCACATGTTAAAACATCTCATAGAAGTAGCCAGTGTTTCCATTTTTAAATAATCAATATGGGATGCTATTCCTTACAGTGGATGCACAGAAAATAAAATAGACTTTTTGCATTCAACCAAGTTCATATTTTGTTATCTGTATTTATTTAAATGAGCATAGCCTATAATTTCTGCTTGCAGTGTCACTACTTTTCTCCCCTGTAATATGGACACACTGCTAATTTTCTTCTCCACTCTCCTGGCAATTTTTATTGTTTTGTACAGTGATAGGGAACAAGCATGCTTACAAACTTGTAATAAGCTACTCCCTCCCAGCAGCCCACAATCAATCCCATTCTATCCCCATATTTCTGTTAGACAGGGGTGCCTTATTGTCTAAGGACACTATTTTAATTTGCCAGGCCATCTTGAATCTAAGTTAAAAACTAGGAAAGGGGAATTCCCTGGTGGCACAGTGGTTAAGAATCCGCCTGCCAATGCAGGGGACACGGGTTCGAGCCCTGGTCAAGGAAGATCCCACATGCCGTGGAGCAAATAAGCCCATGTGCCACAACTACTGAGCCTGCATTCTAGAGCCTGCGAGACACAACTACTAAGCCCGCGCACCTAGAGCTCATGCTCCACAACAAGAGAAGCCACCGCAATGAGAAGCTGGTGCACCTCAACGAAGAGGTCACCACAACTAGAGAAAAGCCTGCATGCAGCAAAGATGACCAAATGCAGCCAAAAATAAATAAATGACAATAATAAATTTATTTAAAAAAAAAACTAGGAAAGGGAAAAAACCAAATTTCTCAGAACTGATAGCTTAGTTCTTTCTATACAACTTAAGCAGAGGTATGTTCACTCATAGTGATATTTACTGACATGCTAGGAGTATATAAATCCCAGATACAGTACATTTTCCTGAATTGTCAGTTTCTTTCCATGGTAAGGGATCTAAGAAATTATTTTTATATTAAAACAGATACTTTATGGAGCAAGATGCAAGATCCATGTGTATTCTTAAGATTATACAAGACTTAGAAAAAATTTCTCACCAGTTTCCAGACACTGAAGAGGTAGGTTCATTCTCCTCTGCCTTCAGGAATACATAAAAGCACTTTTGTAAACTGCAGTAGAACATTTAAATTTGCAGCAATGTAGCATTGGGCCTGCTGGTGCAACAGTATGAGGGTCTCAGCTAATGCCACACAGAGGAGTCACAACCTTATTGCAGAAATGTATTGCATTTTGGAAGTTTTAGCTGCAGCAATCAGAGAAGAAAAAGAAATAAAAGGAATCCAAATCGGAAAAGAAGAAGTAAAGTTGTCACTGTTTGCAGATGACATGATACTATACATAGAGAATCTTAATGATGCTACCAGAAAACTACTAGAGCTAATCAATGAATCTGGTAAACTTGCAGGATACAAAATTAATGCACAGAAATCACTTGTATTCTTATACACTAATGATGAAAAATCTGAAAGTGAAATTAAGGAAACACTCCCATTTACCACTGCAACAGAAAGAATAAAATAGCTAGGAATAAACCTACCTAAGGAGAAAAAAGACCTGTATGCAGAAAACTATAAGACACTGATGAAAGAAATTAAAGATGATACAAACAGATGGAGAGATATACCATGTTCTTGGATTGGAAGAATCAACATTGTGAAAATGACTATACTACCCAAAGCAATCTACAGATTCAATGCAATCCCTATCAAATCACCACTGGCATTTTTCACAGAACTAGAACAAAAAATTTCACAATTTGTATGGAAACACAAAAGATCCCTAATAGCCAAAGCAATCTTCAGAAAGAAAAACGGAGTTGGAGGAATCAGGCTCCCTGACTTCAGAATATACTACAAAGCTACAGTAATCAAGACAGTATGGTACTGGCACAAAAACAGAAATATAGATCAATGGAACAAGATAGAAAGCTGAGAGATAAACCCACGGACATATTTTTGATAAAGGAGGCAAGAATATACAATGGAGAAAAAGTCTCTTCAATAAGTGGTGCTGGGAAAACTGGATAGCTACATGTAAAAGAATGAAATTAGAACACTCCCTAACACCATACACAAAAATAAACTCAAAATGGATTAAAGACCTAAATGTAAGGCCAGACACTATAAAACTCTTAGAGGAAAAGATAGGCAGAACACTCCATGACATAAATCACAGCAAGATCCGTTTTTGACCCACCTCCTAGAGAAATGGAAATGAAAACAAAAATAAACAAATGGGACCTAATGAAACTTAAAAGCTTTTGCACAGCAAAGGAAACCATAAACAAGGCAAAAAGACAACCCTCAGAATGGGAGAAAGTATTTGCAAATGAAGGAACTGAAAAAGAGTCAATCTCTAAAATTCACAAGCAGCTCATGCAGCTCAATATCAAAAAAACAAAAAACCCATTCCAAAAATGGGCAGAAGACCTACATAGACATTTCTCCAAAGAATATATACAGATTGCCAACAAACACATGATAGAATGTTCAACATCATTAATCATTAGAGAATTGCAAATCAAAACTACAATGAGATATCATCTCACACCGGTCAGAATGGCCATCATCAAAAAAATCTACAAACAATAAATGCTGGAGACGGTGTGGAGAAAAGGGAACCCTCTTGTACTGTTGGTGGGAATGTAAATTGATACAGCCTCTATGGAGAACAGTATGGAGGCTTCTTAAAAAACTAAAAATATAACTACCATACAACTCAGCAATCCCACTACTGGGCATATACCCTGAGAAAACCATAATTCAAAAAGAGTCATGTACCACAATGTTCACTGCAGTTCTATTTACAATAGCCAGGACATGGAAGCAACCTAAGTGTCCACTGACAGATGAATGGATAAAGAAGATGTGGCATATATATACAATGGAATACTACTCAGCCATAAAGATAAATGAAATTGAGTTATTTGTAATGAGATGGATGGACCTAGAGACTGTCATACAGAGTGAAGTAAGTCAAAAAAACAAATACCGTATGCTAACACATATATATGGAATCTAAAAAAAAAAAAAGGTTCTGAAGAACATAGGGGCAGGACAGGAATAAAGATGCAGACATAGAGAATGGACTTGAGGACATGGGGAGAGGGAAGGGGAAGCTGGAACAAAGTGAGAGAGTGGCATGGACATATATACAATACCAAATGTAAAACTGATAGCTAGTGGGAAGCAGTCTCATAGCACAGGGAGATCAGCTCTGTGCTTTGTGACCACCTAGAGGTGTGGGATAGGGAGGGTGGGAGGGAGGGAGATGCAAGAGGTAAGAGATATGGGGATATATGTATATGTATATCTGATTCACTTTGTTATAAAGCAGAAACTAACACACCATGGTAAAGCAATTATACTCCAATAAAGATGTTAAAAAAAAAAAGAAAGAAATGTATTGCAGTTAGTTCACAAAGTGTTTGTATATATATAATTCATTCAATCCTTACAATGCCTTTGTGAGGTTGGCATTTCATGGAGAGTGGTAAGGAAGCTCTGAAAACTTAAGCAACTTTCATTTGTAGGGATAGTAACAGTTAGACTAAGAATCCAAGGTACCCTAAAAGGCGAAGCAAAATGCTGGGCTGAAAGAGAGATGGAGTATTTCTTCAAAGTCAGTAGTTAGAGAACTACTCATCCCTCAGAGGGGAGGCAGAGTTCTCATCTAGAGTAACTGAAATAAAGAGAGCAGTGGCACAATGGAAAGTGGGGGTAAAACCTGGTAGCTGAAACTCACAAATATGCACACTGAATGGCAAGATCCTCAGCATCCCAGCAACCAAGGTTATATCCCCAGGAGAGCGGGGTGTTTCCTGAAGAAATTGCACGTCTCCCTAAAGTAAAACCTACATATACAAAATTAAGAGTCCTCAAAAAAGCTGGATCAGCAAGACCAAGCTACAGTGAACACAAAACCTACCACCCAACACACAACTTTCAGTCAGTTTTCATTCTCTGCTTTATTCTTAAATATAAATCAGCAGCAGAAGATTGCCATCAATTGAGGAAAGCTTCCAAAATGAAAGCCAAAAATCAAAACAAACAGAAAAAGAGGAAATGGTAAAAAGTAATATGCACACATAATATGTGCAGGAAACATAAAAAATGTAATGACATGACATAAATAAAAAAGATACTGCATCCATAAAAAAAGAACAGGTTGTTATGGAACAGAAATAAACTGAGAATGCAAAAGAACTCTTGAAAAGGAAAAATTTAATAGCTGAATATCAAAAACCTAATCATTAGAATATACATTTAAGTAAACCTGCTCAAAAGCAGAATAAAAAAGCAAAGAGAAAAGAAAAGGAGAGAAAACCAGAGAACAAAGCCATATCTAATATAAGATTAACAGAGGTTTCAGAAAGAGAGCTGAAAAAAATAGATGAAATTATCAAAGAAATAGTTCAAGAAAATTTCCCAGAGTGTAAGAACAAACCAGAATCTGCATATTCAAACTGCTTGCTGAAGCCTAGCACAGTTCATTTAAAAGGACCCACACTTAAGCATATTACATTGAAATCATGACTCCAGAGATGATGAAAAATGCTTAAAATTTCTAATGAGAAAAAGTCAGGTCAGGCACAAAGGAGCAAAATGTCTGAAACTAATCAAGATAGTATCAGACCTCCCAACTAGCAAATGATGGCACAATTCCTCCAAAATTCTCAGGGAAAGGATTTCTCAGCTAAATTCCATTCTTAACAAACTATTGGTCCAGCAGGAGGGTAGAATAAAGACTTGTTCAGAAAAAAATGCAAAGCAACTCATCTTTCTTATTCACCCTTTCTTAGGGAGCTCCTGGAAGATGTCCTAGAGCAAAATGAGGGATTTGCCAAGAAAGAGGAAGACAAGGATCTGAGAACCAGAGGTGCAACAACAAATGTGATGTGGGGATCCTATAATGTCAACTATGCGAGAGGCCTGGAGAACATATGTTTGAATACTCAGGGAAAGATACTGATGTGCACGTGGCAGTGCTGACGGACTGTTTAGAAAACTATGCAAGTAAAAATACAAGGCATTTAATATCACCGGAAAAAGTTTTTCAGGAAAAGAAACACAACCATGGCCTATTTCTTGCCTTTGCAATAAACATTATTTATACAGTTTTAAACGCTGAACTTTTGCTTTAACTAAAAATTATGACAAAGGTATACCGGGAGAATGGGTGAAGAATGTGTGTGGGGACATGAGAGAGAAAAATTCTCAACTGCCATCCCAGGAATTTCATAGGAGATGTCTAAAGTTGAGACACCAGAGACATATATGTATGTTATTTAAAAACATGGATGTAAAGAGTATCATCCGAAGATGAGAAGTGATTGCCCCTAGATGTAAGAATGAGGAGTGGGGAGTGGTGGATGAGCTGCGATTTTTAAACAGACTTTTAAGTATACACAAGCATTCTTTTCATAAAAAATAACTCCATGTTGTCCTATAATAATAGAGGATTAAAATTTTTGATATAACCAATATAAGACTGGTTATCAGCCATCAAATACCATATCACAAAACATCTGTATCCAAAAGAAAGAATGTTCATGATATATTGTTGAGGGGAAAATAAAAGTAGGCTACAGCAGTATATTTTGTATAGTCCCATTTTTGTAAAACACGGACACGTATAGACACACACACAGTGGGTATATGCTGTAGATACAAAAATGAATAGTCCCCACCCTCAACTTCTAGTCCAGTATGGAGGCACACATATAAGCTGACAATTTTGATATGATATGTTTGTCAATAGGATGCAGGGATTCGCAAACTTGAGCATGCATCAGAATTACCTGGAGGGCTTGTTTCAACAAAGATTTCAGGGCTCCACCCAGAGTTTCTGATTAACAAGTCTGGGGCAGGGCCTAAGAATTTGTTTTTCTAACAGAGTCCCAGGAGATGCTGATGCTACTGGCCTGGGACCACACTTCTAACACCACTGATACTTTTTTTTTTTTTTTTTTTGCGGTACACGGGCCTCTCACTGTTGTGTCCTCTCCCGTTGCGGAGCACAGGCTCTGGACGCGCAGGCCCAGCGGCCATGGCTCACGGGCCTGGCCGCTCTGCGGCATGTGGGATTCTCCCGGACCGGGGCACGAACCCATGTCCCCTGCATCGGCAGGCGGACTCTCAACCACTGCGCCACCAGGGAAGTCCAACCACTGATACTTTTATCTGACATGTTTGGACAGCAAGGGCGTCAAAGGCTTCCTGGAAAAGATGCTCCCAAGTTGCATCTTAAATGGTTCTTAAATGGTCTCCGAAGTTCTCACCAAGTTGGAAAACCATTTTCAACTGCTCACAAAGCTTACCAGAAATTCCAGATTTACCAATGACAAGACTGTACATACTGACTACCAGCATCATGCTTCCCTGCTTTGGAACAGAATTCTCTAGTCAATACTGGTTATTTCAGACAAATCAGCAGCTCTGCTTGGCATTTTTCTATGTCTTTAATTACCAAAATGGAGAAATGAAAAAATTATTACTTAAGAATTGTAGTTTGATAACCAAAATCTTCTGAGCTAGGGATGACCGGGAGGGGCCCGAGTAAGTCTGGGTCCTGATTCAGTCTAATAAACAGAGGACACAAGACTCGCCAGCTGGTTAAGAGAGAGTCAGGACTACTCCTTGCTGTAACTCTGCTCCCTGTCAGATGTTGTTCCTCTGTTCATTTCTCCAGAGCAGAGGGAACAGTGGAAAGTGGAGAAGGACCAATATTAGTGACTTCCTACCAGAGCCCAGACACTGTCTTGTGCCCTTGATAGTCCCTGCAATGGTAAAGACATCCCTAGGTGTTTAGGATGGTAAGAATGCATCAAAAAAACCCAATCTCTGCTCACATGTTGGTCAGCTAGTTTCTCCTCATTGATTTTTTTCACATTTTATTTTTTTTCCTAAGGACGAAAATAAAGGAGACATATGATTTGAAATTCAGACAGTATATAATACATCACACAGAAAGTCATTTACTGAGCACAGACTAGGCTGAAGGCACTGTGGTGAGCGTTGCCAAGGATAGAGAGATGACCCAGTCATCTTCCAGATAACACAGCACATGTCCATGAGCAAACATGTCATTAGTGGGAATACCACTCCCTGCACTCAAAGTGCATAAGCAGAGGCTGACTGATGACATGTCTTTGATATAGGAATCCACAGCCTCGTTCCTCATGGCTGCCCTGTCTCTCACTAGCTGAGTGATCTTGGATAAGCCTCCTTTCCTTATCTGTAATCAGGAGACAGAAAGATCCCCTTTCCTTGCTTCACAGGGTAGGCATCAAAATCCACTGACATCAAAAACAAGAAAATAGTTTAGAAAATAAAGGTTCTACGCAAATGTATTATGACATTATTGCCAATTTTATCTGCCAGGAATTTTCAACATTATTTTCAAGATTAGAATGGCATATGAAGCTCTTCATGAGCTGATTTCTGAAAACTTCTCCAGTTTCACCACAGTGTTTCATGAACTTGCCTGCTTCTCACTGGACTGTGTGCCTAGCACAGAGCATGGCCTTGAATTGGTATTGAGTAAAAGTTGTTAAATAAATGGGTAAGCAAATGTTGTAGAAGCTGTATGAGAGAACTGAAGAATACATTTAGAGCATCCAGCCTCATAAACATGGATAGATTGAAAAAATTTCTTCTAATATCCCTTTATCTAACTCAAAGGATCTATAATCTGATCAGTTTTTAGAGAGATGAATGCTAAAGACTGGATGTCATGCTAGAAGCTATCAGTTGACTCACTGGGAAAGGAAAAACTCTGGATGGAGATACGATGAAGCCTGTAGTTGGCCACGTCTAGCATAAATTAAAAGCTAACCTCCTTCTCTAGAAGGATGCCAACTTCTTTGCTTCTGATTCTGTGAGAAGTAGAAAGTCAATTCCAGTTACCTGAAACATTGGTATGAACTACTCTAGTAAAACTAACCTAATGAAAATTTGTATTGAGAAATTATTGGAAACACTATTTTCCACAGTTGTTAAGATGCCCAACTGCACCCATTATAGAATCTCCTAGAGAGTGAAAGTAAACAGCACTTAAGTGAAATCTAATTCTCTTGCCATCTCTCTTGCGTGGGAGCCTGACCTCTTTGGAATGCGTAAGTCAAGATCAGAAGGCTATTTTCTATCATAATATCTTCATTTTCAAATCATTTTGCTTCAATCTTCATAAAATAACTTTTACGGAGCATCAGGCTGTGCTTTAAAAACTTGACAAGGCTAAGAAATCTAAACCACAGTCCCCTTCACACTTCAGCCAAAGCTATTGAAAACAGAAAGTAAGATCCTTTTTCGTTTAGGGATTCTTGATGGGGATAGGTTAGGAAAGGGGAGAGATGCTTAGGAACTACAGAGGGCCACGGGTTTCTGGCCATGGTCAGGACTTCTAAGAAGTCCTGCCTTGTACTCTGCAACACGTTCTTGCAGACAGAAGGCAGAGCCCTCCCAATTCCAGGCTGAATGAACTGATAAACCCATCACTCTTTAAGGCCAAGTTGGATAACACTGCCTTAACCTGTCCCAGAAACTGTTTGAATTAACAATGATAGCTCTGCTTTTGACTTTGCTTGGCTTTGTCTTGGTCTGGCCAAGACACTTGGATCTTATAATTCAAAAGTATACCAGTAGGGCTTCCCTGGTGGCACAGTGGTTGAGAGTCCGCCTGCCGATGCAGGGGACACGGGTTCGTGCCCCGGTGCAGGAAGATCCCACATGCCATGGAGCGGCTGGGCCCGTGAGCCATGGCCGCTGGGCCTGCGCGTCCGGAGCCTGTGCTCCGCAACGGGAGAGGCCACAACAGTGAGAGGCCCGTGTACCGCAAAAAAAGTATACCAGTAAATGTGCTGTAATAAAACCAAGTTGGTGCTCTTAAAGACTTCAGAAACTGAGAATTCAAGGAAGAGAAATCTTGAGTAATCATAATTGTGATACTATCGATGTCAGAAATCACAGAAGGAAGCTATAGAAAGCCAGTTATTTAAAGAGAAAAAAAGAAAAAGGAAAGGTCTAAAACACAGTAGGAGACCATTTTGACTTTCCTTATCAGTCCTATGTGTGAAAAAATGAGGGCTGCATTCCCCAGGAGTCTGATAAAAGAGGAAGAGCCAAGTTGTTTCCACTCAAATTTTTGAGTCTTAAATTCCACGAAAGAAGTACATTTTTGGATTGGCAGTCACATTCCGTTGGTGAAAGTCAAAAGAGGGATCCTAAAAGGGGTAGTGTCAAAAAGCCCACTGAGTCGGGTCCCTTGCTGGGTGGTATTAGAATAATGCCAAGCTGAGTACAAATTGGAGGTTCCCGTCAGATAACAGATCTGCTTCTGGAAACAGATGAAAAAAAAGATAGGAAATTTTTCCTGGTTGATTTAGCAAAAAAAAAAGCACCTCATACTTTTTTCCCTAGTCTACATCATTGCTCAATAAATCCTGAGGTGAGTTATTTCACAACACAGATAGATTGCCTCTTGGACGTGTATGGAGTAAAACCAATCTAGTCAACTCTGAACTATGTCATGCTAATGAAAGCAGACAGTGATGTGGATAATCCAAAAGAGTGCAAAATCAGAAAGTCCCTTATTCGGGTCTATAAAATATACTGTATTATTTGACAGGCATCGGGTTTACCTTTGTGTTTGTGTTTTACTTGCAGAAATGTGAATATTAATGTGTAGCCGCTAAGTACACATCAACTGGCAGAGGAGACAACTGAGGCAGGAGGAGTAAATCAGTTTAGAATGGAACATTTCTGTAGATAAATTCCAGGTGGCAAATTTAAAGCTGACTAATCATTCCATTATAAAGGGGAATGGACATCAACTCATCTGAAATGGGAAACTGCAGCTGATGTTTCTTCACCTGACCCAGGTCACACCGTTAGAAGTCCCTTACCTCTGACCCTGAGGTCCTTTCCACTCAGTACCACTTACCTGCTCCATGCATCTGCACATTAGTACTTAGAGTGCACTGGAAGAACATAAATGAGATGACAAAAAGTTCTAATAAACTGATGAGTGAGACACCATCAAAGGGTTGTTTAGTGAAATTAAAATGCTTGAAGACTGAGATGGGCATCAAAGGGAAGCTTACCCTGCCAAAGTGTGTCCTCAGAGAACATGGCCAGAGAAGGAACCTACTTGATGAAGGATAATGGCATTTGTCTCAATTTAAAATTGTTTAGCTCTTCACATGGTGTTTCCTGCAATGTTTTTTGGGTGCTCTTAGTATATAGGACACCTACGTGTGCAAGCTCTAGGATTAAATCTGTGTTGGAATCCCACCTTGAGCACATTTTCTCCTCTATGGTCCCTCCCCCTGCTGGCTTAGGCAAGTAACATAATCTTCCCGAGACTCACTTTCCTCACCTGTAAAATAAAGCTAATAATTGTATCCGCCTCATAGGGTTATTGAGACTATCAAATGAGATGATGTACGAAATACACAGCCCAGGGCCTGGCATATAGTAAGTGTTCAACAAATATTTATTACCATTAAAATAATAATCATAGGTCCACACACCTTTGTTCAACCTTCTGGATTGAGCAAACCCACATTCTCTCATATTTCCTTAAAATTTGGTGTCCACGTTGCTTTTTGCTTCTCTTTCTACTCAGCAGCTCGTGAAAAAAAAGTACGTCTTTTATCTTATTTTCTCTGCCTAGTTACTCCCAGACAAGGACTCTCATGATAAAAAACAAGTTTAAAATTTCCATTTACTTTAAACAGTGAGTCATAAAATTAATCAATTATAGTACATGAGGCTATAATGTTCCTGGGTGGTCTGAAGATAAAAATCTGAAACATAATTTGATGAGGAACAATAAGATTTTATCAAATACAGTTCTACTTTCTGGGAAAGTGAAAGGATATACTTGTACTGGGTATTTTGCCCTTGGTATAGTCTCTGCTTTCAAATCCGTGTTCTTGCTGCCCTTCCATGGACAGCCTGGCCCCATCCTGGCCCCATCATATCTAATATGGGCTGTTGTAGTAACCAGTTATGACCCTAACTGGGCTCCTTGGTACCCTTGGTACCCTTTCATAAAACATCATTTTCTTCCACAAAGCTCATTTTTTTGTTGTTGTTGTTGCGGTACGCGGGCCACTTACCACTGCGGCCCCTCCCGGACGCGCAGGCCCAGCGGCCATGGCCCACGGGCCCAGCCGCTCCGCGGCATGTGGGATCTTCCCGGACCGGGGCACGAACCCGTGTCCCCTACATTGGCAGGCGGACTCCCAACCACTGCGCCACCAGGGAAGCCCAAAGCTCACTTTTTGAAAATATAAACATCAGGGTCAGAAATTCTTGATCTGGCATACGAGGCTCTTTCTCAACTAGTGCCTAACTTCTCTCCCAGGATATCTCCTCAATATTTTCCATTAAAAGAAAGTTCTACCAACACTGAACTCCTCTCCAGCACACTTCATACCTTCATGACATTGTGATTTTCCTCAAGCTATTACCTCTGCCTGGGAAGTCCCTTCTCATCTTCCCTCCTAAGAAATTCAGCATAACCTTCATGAAACCAGTCATATTTATATTCTATTGAGCACACACTGGGTGTCAGGCACTGTTCTAAGCATTTACAACATAAACATTAATTCAATCTCCACTAAATCCAATGAGGTGGTACTATTATCATCTCTGTTTACAGAAGAGAAAAGTGAGGCACATAGAGGTTAAGTAATATGTCCACAGTCACACTAACGGTAAGTAGGAACTATTTCTGATCAGTTAGATTTAATTCTGTCCTCTTTCCTAGTATAGGATCTTGTTTATACTGCCATTTTGGTGCTCGTTACAGTCTGATGTGTTATAAGCTCCTTTTCTTGTTTACCTTTGGATTCTCAGTGTCCAGCACTGTACCTTACATGTAGTCACTAGTGCTTCTCTAGGGGTTACCAACTACATGAATCCAAGAAAGAAAAATGTAGTTATGCTCTCTACAGATTTCCCTAACATCATGTATGCTATTCCATCTTTAGTTGGTTGCGAAAATGGATATAGTGGCAACTGATAGAAATAAGCGTGGGTAGGTGAGAGGAAGTAGTTTCAGAGATGGAATACTTTTGTAAAAATACATGTTTCAACCTAAGCAATAACCCAATGCCTTACACACTCCTAAATCCTTAAGAGTTTCTGAAGCTTACAAGGAGAAATTGAAAACATAAAGCATAGCTTTTTAAAGCCTAAACCTTTTTTAAAAAAGTCCTTTTTTCATTTCTATACATTAGGTTTTATTTTAAGCTATACATATTAAGGAGAGTTAAGAGCCTCTTAAAACAGCTTCATTTAGTTTTGACAGTAACTATTTTGCAAAAACTTTGTACTACCCCATTTCTCCAGGACTCACTTCTCCCGTTAGGTGTCACAAGAAAACAGATAATATATATTTCATGCCCTCCATGGACATCACTTATCTTGACCAAAGTTTTTGTTTTTTTTTTTTAATTTTTATTGGAGTATAGTTGCTTTACAATGTTGTGTTAGTTTCTGCTGTATAACAAAATGAATCAGCTATACGTATACATATATCCCCTCTTTTTTGGATTTTCTTCCTGTTTAGGTCACCGCAGAGCACTGAGTAGCATTCCCTGTGCTATACAGTGGGTTCTCATTAGTTATCTATTTTATACATAGTATCAGTAGTGTATATATGTCAAGCCCCATCTCCCAATTCATCCCACCTCCCCTTTCCCCCTTGGTATCCATACATTTGTTCTCTATGTCAGTGTCTCTATTTCTGCTTTGGAAATAAGATCATCTATACCATTTTTTTTAGATTGCACATATATGCGTTAATATATGATATTTGTTTTTCTCTTTCTGACTTACTTCACTCTGTATGACAGTCTCTAGGTCTGCCCATGTCTCCACAAATGGCCCAATTTTGTTCCTTTTTACGGCCGGGTAATATTCCATCGAATATATGTTGACCAAAGTTTAGGTGAAGTGTTACTACGGGAGAATTACTATGGAAAAGTTACTATACCATTACAGAAATCCTTCAGACATTTCCAAAGACATCTCAGTATCCATTCAGCCTTTAAGAAAGGTGTGTGGCAATGAGCAACTGTGTCCTTATTTCAAAGAAGAAAAAGTAAATCATGGGACACTTAGCTCATGATACCATTGTGTTTCTGATTTCCAAGTTAATGTTTACTGAGCACAGTGTTACAGATACAAAAAAGCATAAAACTGCCCTTTGCTCTCAAGAAAGCTCACTTCTAGCTGGTCAGGAAGACATCTACTCAAATAGCTACTCCGTTCTACAATCTGGCCCGTACTCAAGAAATATGAGAGCCTGAGGAAAGAAGGAATCACTCTGCCTACATGTGGGCAGAGCAGGGAGGGTTCATGGAAAAGGTGCCACTTCTGAGCCTCAAAGAAGCACCAGATTTGGCCTGGTGAGTTGGTTTGGAGGAGGCAAAGTGGGGACCACAGTTACAGGTGGAACGAAAAGCAAGCATTTACAAACATACAGGCAAGAAGAGAAGCTTAAAATATTGTTTTGTTGGAGCATGGGGTGTTTAATGACATAAAAGGAGGAGAGAGAGGGGAAGAGAGAGAATAATAATAAGATTTTTCCTACTTCATATAAGGAAGGCAGAGGCTATAGGTATGAATCTTATGGGTGAATATTAAGAAGGAAGATGTCAGAGGTCTGTAGGAATTAAATACAATTAAATGATTTATTACAAAGTCAGAAAATGTTGTTTGATAGCATATCATACAATGATGATTAGAATTCATTTTTTTAAGGAAAATCATAAGGCCTTCCTAAATGGTCCACAAGTCATCAGTATTTGAAAAATCAGTATCTAGGTTTGGTTCAAAACTTTAGAAGATGAATTATCTTAGGCAAAAATAAGTTTATATTAAGCCTTGATCACACTTAGAATATTCAGTTCTTTATATTTGGACATTAATTTAAAAAATAATGCTGCTTGAGAACCTATTATTAACCAAGTACATTCTTAGAATTGACTTTAAGAAATTAAGAAAATACAAAAATGAAAAAAGTTCCAAATGAAACTAAATAATTAACCTTACTATTAATTTAAAATTATATGTAGCCTCTCTATAATAAGGAATTCAGCAAGTTAAAAAAAAGAAAAAGACTTCACTGAACACTAAGAGTAAACAAATGATATATTTATCAGAGAACAAATTCACCTTGGAAATCAAAAAAGCACACCTGTGAAAATAATCAGGCAATAGAAAATCTTATTGAACAGGGTTGCCGCGAGGCAATGATATGAAACCTAACACAAGATTAGGAAATGTCTTCCTCGTTTTTGTAGTATTGCATTTTCCATTGGTATGGGTACACAAGGTTGCAAGGGATTACCGGCAAAAAGGAGCTTTCAGAACCCTGTGTCGACAACAGAAAGAATAGGTCAGTTGAATGCACAGCAAAGCTCACTCACACTGAACCTCTGGTCAGAGCAAGAGACCACTTTACATCATGCCACCTGGATTGGGGATTGGAGATAAAATCCCTAGAATATGCAATGGTTCAATTCCTAAAATTGGTGATCCATAATCAATAGTTGTGTCAGTTTTCAAAATACAGACAATTTTTAAAATTAAAAAAATCCTCAGATATGTTGTAAATCATCTTAGACAAAAACAAATTTGGATTATACATAAGGTCTTTATGTTTCAATTCCCTTATCTGTGTATGTGTGTGTGTTTGTGTGTGTGTATGGAGGGGGAGGAATATTTTTCCTCATAAAATTATTGTAAGAATTAAATGAGGTAATGTAATAATTGGCACAGTGCCCAATACAAAGCTAAGGATTTGTTAAATAAATTAAGAATAAAGCCCTAACATTTATATACCCCCTGTATATTTGGTTAAGAGATTATTTCCAATATTTAATGTATTAAATAATGGCTGAAGCACCACAAACAGGTAAAACAGAAATGTTGACCCTGATTTTTTGAGAGTTACACAGTCCTCATTAAATGAAAAGATTGTGACTCAGGATTGCTCAATAGGAACACTGATCGATTCAATTTTAAAAGAAAGCAACTTCCCTTTAGGCTTAAATTTACCATCCATAGCCTTAATGACCAACAGTTTCCCAAATGCGATATGCTGATGGACTTCCAGGTTCTTGGGGAATTACTGCCATCCTCAATCATCTGTCCTTTAATCTAGTTTAGAACTCAGTTTCATTTGATTATCAGCAGTCTGAGCTTAAGTGAGTTTAGAAAATTGCATATTGACACAGAGAAAATTTATACTTTTTGCAGTCAAATGCTTTAATGCAAAAGAGATTGGATTACAAATTTCACTCAAAGGAGTTTTAAAAACAAAGAAAGAGATTTGGGTTTTCACTCCAATTTGAGGAATTTTAGAAAAGGTTGAAACATAAGGCAATAGGTCTGTTGTCATGTGATATTCTCTATGATGATTCACCGATGTTTAATCATCAATGGAAAATAATTTGCCAATACAACCATGAACACAACAAAACTGATATTATTTTGAAGTTATACTGAAATACTGACCAAAGTCCTATGGAAACTACTTTTTCAGGAAGGAAACAACATTCATTTTAGGAGATTTATAGTTAAGTCTTTTTAGCTTTGGTCAAATAACATTATTCAGGGAAAGGATTACCAGGACCTCAGCGCAGTGCTTTTCACATTTTTAGATTTAGTCAATTATTTACCCAGCATTCAGGACAATCATTATCTATGATCTAACATTCAAACATGGGAATGTCAAACCTCTTAGAATTCCTTTAACCTTTAGCAACTGAATAAGAAGGTTTCTTATTTCTGAAAAAGGAGATACTAGATTTTTCTCACCATTTGCTACAGTCACACTTTTCATAAATTTGTCTTCCATAAATATATGTATGTTTATTTAATCACTTATTTTCCCATATATAAGCTAATAATAATAACAGTTACAGTATCTTTCATCTTATATATATGTGCTTTTAGATTCAGTCTTACTTGATATTTTCAATCAACTCTTTGATATATATTTTTAATATCCTTAACCTATTAAATATCAAAAATATGAAATATTACCTCAACTTTACTCATAAGGAAAATGAGATACTGAGAAGCTAAGTGACTATGAGTACTAAATATGAATTACCAAAATATAAAATGGCAATAAAAAGTCACCTCCAGTGACAGCTTATAGTGTGCAGTTGTACACATACATCAGTGAATTGCAGTGAATTCAATACAAAGACATATTTGTTTACATGACAATAAAAAATGTTTACCAGAACGTTAACTTCTCTCACTAGTGTATCCTGTAAATAGCTACCTCTTCTAAAATACTTTTTTATAATCTTGCTTTGCATTTATTTGTTAAAACGTCTGCATCCCTCACTGGAAGAAGTGCTTTAAGGAAATTCCAATGTTCTTCATTGTTGCGGGGTTTTTAGTCCGTAGGAGATGTTTAATAAATCTTGTGATATAAATAGATGAAATGCTGATTTGTCTACTATGTGAGCTGATTTCTTAGGATAGAAGCTTATATGTTCGGTTAACGACCTGATAGACCAAAGCGCTTAGACCATGACAGTTTATAGTCATGAAATACCATGTTTATGTTCACATGTATACAATGAGTGAAATACCATGTTTATGTTCACATGTATACAATGAGAGGTAGCAATTTTAGGGGCATGTAAAAATGGGCTTGCTCTCTGGCCAAAGATTATTACCTCTGTCTCTGATTCTTGCCACCTAAGACAGGTTTTAACCCATGTTAATGATCACATCATTTGGAAGGAAATCTGGGAGCCTGGGTTTTACTCAGAGCCCTGCCACCTTAGTTCCTGGGGGGGCCTGCCATGGTTTGCTTTTTGAGGTTGTCATCTGTGAGGAGTGAGCAAGTAGCAGCATTGGTCATGCAACTTAAATGAGTACCCAGCAATCCATAAGAAGACTAAAATAAATAAATGAATGAATAAATAGATAAAAGATTTTTTTAAAAACCTCTGTAATCACAATGTGATACTATCATAATAAATAAGTCTCATCACATCTCACCTCTATCTACTATCACCAGCAGTTTTCAAAACTAATTGTCATGTTAAACTAAGGGTGCTGGATTTCATAAGGTCGTCAGTGCTATTTCTCTGCATTTCCTCCCATCAGGAACAATTCGCAGCAAGCGCCTAGCCTTAGGGAATTCAACAGAAGTGACCCATGACTTGCAGCTTTGTAGGCGCCTGCTAACCATAGTTTCACTTCCGCAATCCCATGGACTACTGTCCGTCTCCAGCTCAGCCAGCCATTGTAGTCACAGTTGGTGGTGAAGACAGACATGAAAAAGGAGGTTTGATGGAGGGCTAGAAGCAAGACCCAAAGTCAGGCACTCGTTAAGATATTTTTCCTTGCCAAAATGCAACTCATTTCATTGCTTTTTCTAACTATAAATATTTGTACATAGGTACCATGAAACCATTTCAGAAGATATAGAATACTATAATGAAGAAAGTAGAAGTCATCCCTAACCCCACCACCGGCTCTGCTAACTATTTCTTCAGACTTTAAGGCACAATGCATACCCAAAGTACAAAATGCAGCAGAAGGGAAAACCTGGAATAAGAGGGGGGATAAAATCTTTCTTTTTCTCTCATAGAGTTAAAAAAAACTTAACGAAAAATCAAATCTAAACAAGAACAAAACCTAACAAGAATGACAAGCATTACCAGAAATCTAGAAGATACACAAGACAAAGTTTTCAAAGGGAGGGGAAAAAAAAGACAGTGATCAAATCAGCTTGTGCCAAAGAACCATGGCACTGAAAAGCATTAAGTAGCAGAGTCAAGAGCTCTGAGGAAGAACAAAGAGAGACCCAGAGGGAACATTGTGAGCAGGTACCGGGAGGAGAGAGGACAGAGTGAGCACAAGAGTCAGAAGGCAGCAGGGATGGCAAAAGGGCGTCACCACAAGAAGAAAAGCAGCATAAGACTAAAGATGCCCACCTGCCACATCTTACCCTCGAAGACCACCTGTGTAAGTTTGTGATCTGCCCGATTCTTTTGTTTTATTTTTGTTAAACAATAGAAATATTTTTAGATGGTACAAATGAAAAAAAAGACTTCCAGTTATATTCACTATTTCTAACTCAAAAAAAATCACTCAGTACCATAAAAGAGAGAAAAAAAAACTAATGAAGGTAACTTAGCTACACATTTTAGCTGGAATTTTTTCAGTGTATGAAATAAGACATTCTAAAAGAAGGTCAGCTTCTTATCACGTTTCCATATCTTATTTCATTGGCAGCTCTTTCCACATAGAGGAGAACTAAGTGTGCAAGAGATACCTGAGAAAAAACTGACTTGGTAGAGAATTGTGGGTGTGTGTGTGAGAGAGAGAGAGACAAGGACAGAGAGAGAGACAAAGAGACAGAGAGAAGACAGAATTTGAGATAGATTTCCCTCTATGAAATGAAGAGCTACAAAAAATCAGGTGGACTTGCCTTGAATTTTATTTTTTTTACCAAAATGTGATTTTCATTTTATTTGGACCCCTCTAGCTTCTGATTAAAAAACAAAAGTCATCAAATTTTGATGTTTGAGCTCTTCATCCATTTTAGAGTGGAGGAAATAAAGCCTGGAGACTATGGGAAGTGACTCGTCCAAGTTTACCCAGTTAGTTAGTGAGTTGAGGCAAGCATACTCAGCGTTCACCTGCTTTTGTTTTTGGGGTTCGCTAAGTGGCATCAGCTACAGGTGATCCAGCACCTTTCAGAAATGAGGTAAGTTTAGGGCCCTATTAAGATGGGAGATTGAGAAAGCTGCCCTTAGCAGGAGAGGGGCTACCAGGGCTGTGATGCTGATCCGTGTGTGTCTGTCCTTTCCCATAAACTCTCAGCTAAAAGGATACTTCCGTAAGGAAAAGGTCTTTGAATTCAGGGCAGAGGGGGTTGTGCTTAATTCTGCCAAGAGGTTTCACAAAGACTCCTATAAGGAGGAGGCTCAGAAAACAATCCTTCTAAGTGTGAAATCAGCTCCAGGCAGATTCCAGTAGTTGCAAGAAGGCTTTTGAGTATTGTCTTCAAGTGTTTACAAAATTGACATTCTCATCAACAAATATTTGTTGAGGACCTAATATACACCTAGTACTCTGCACAGAGAGATGTAAGACAGTCTTGAGGGGCTTCCAATCTTGCCAATCTCATTGGCCAGCTAGAATCATACGTAAAGGATAAGGAAAAGCCAAAACAGTCTGAACAAAGTAAGATTCAGGGCAGGAAAAATAAATGGCTGAGAAATTCATAGCAGGGAGAGACAAATAGGGCTGTTAGAAACAGCTGCATGAAAGAGTTGACTCTTGGGCTGTGCCTGAACTTATTTATATGACAAGGATACAGAAGGAAGGGCATTTCAGTTGTGGGAACAGTACCAGCAAAGATACAAAGCTCAGAGCATGTTGGAGGAAAAGGAGCAGATTCATTTGCTTGGGCTAGAGATTTGTAAGGACTAGCTGGTGACAAACTTGGAGAGAAGGTAGGGCAAAATTCTTAGGACAAGAATCCAGATGAAAGATACTATTGGCATGAGGAGCCATCAAAAATTTGTGGGTAGGTGAATGAAATGCAAAGGTGATTTAAGATGACTAACGTGTTAAAAGTATAAAATGTGGATTGAAGGGCAAAAGATGGAAAGGAGAAAATAGATGGAGAAAATTTTAGTAGTCTCAACATGAGATGATGGGAACCTTGAAATAGAAATAAAGCATGTAATCAATATTACGAAGTAAGAGACGGTGGACTTGGTAATGCAATCAGAGTTTGGTTGGAAAGATTAGCCAAGTTTTAGACAGATTAATTTGCCTATAGAAATTGCATACCTAGTTTAAGAGACTAATGTTTAGAAATGTCAGAGGTGGAGATAACATGTAACCATGATGGTTGACACTATGGGATTGAATGAGTTCTCTCGGGGAGGGAATGTTTCATTTATGCTCAACATATCAAGGGAACAGAAGAAAAAGACCAGTGTCACAGCTTCTTGGAAGTACGGTAGCAACTGACCAAGTCTGCCGACTTCCACCTGGATTCCCTTGAACAGCCTCTGCTTCCTGATGACCCAAGAATGATGACAGTGGCCTGGGGTCTGGAAAGAATCCCACAGTCCATCACTCTGAAAGTGAAACCTGAGTAGCTGGGAACCCTGGTGACTTGGCCAATGCCTTCCAGAGCTCAAGGGTCTCAAAACTCCATTCTGGAGAGCATGCTGATTACAGATCAAGGGCCCCCATGCTGTTTTCAATATGAATACATGTAAGGACTTTTTTTAAAGGAGGGAAAAATCAAAGTCTGAAAGATTACTTTATATATAAAAAATGTCAGTGAAGGAAATGTGATATTAGCTTGGAATTATTCTCTTGATTTTATAACATGGATGTAAAATATTTCATAATAATAACAAATATTTACTAATGCTTACCATGTACCAGGCTCTAGCTATGACATTTATAAATATTATTTAGTTTGATTCTAACAAAAGTACAGAGAGCAGATATTATTATTCCAACCTTACTTTACACATGGGAAAACTGAAGCACAGAGAGTTTACTCTTGGCCTAAGTCACTTGGGTAGGATGCTGGGGACAGTCACGTGCTATAATCTATAGCAAAGAACGAACACCTACCCCCATTCATCATTATAACCCAAATCTGGGTGAACCTCTTCTAACTTGAAAGTCTAGTAAAATTAGTCTATAGTTGTAGACAAAACACAGATGAGTCAAACACATACAGACACACACACACATTTGTGGGAGGGGAAGGGCTAATGGGTATTTTAACTATATCAATGACATAATCCAAGAAACTTTTTTTATAAAGCTACCCTTAGTAAGAGCTCACATTTGCAGTTCATTTAACAAAAAGGCATTAAGTTACAGTTTCTGCTTGGACTGATGGTTGCATTTCAAAACTCATAATAGAGATGGACCTTGGTTTCACTAATGCCTCCACATACACGGTTTCAAGCAAAATGTAGTCCATTTACAAGAAGTACATAAATGTTGTTAAACTAAATTAGATGTAATTGTCACACTTTCATTAGCTATTAACATTATGTAAAGATAAACTAATGCATAATGAGTTATTTCATTGTCACATAATTATAATTTTAATGATTACATTATGACAACTATAGTACAGTGCATATTTTCAATTTTCCCATTAGTGGGCAATTATTTATAAGGTTTTCTACTACAATCTGTCCATAGAGACCAAGTTATTAATGCCTTCATTTTCCTATAGTGAAGACCACAGTGTTGAAATCAATATGATGGCCACAGGGTGGACTGCGAAGTAACATAGAAAGAACAACAAAACTACAGCCATGAAGTCAGCGTATTCAATACACGCCTGAAGAAATTTCAAGATGGAGAAAAAGAATATATTAATATTCTTATAAGAAGTTCTAGTTCATAAGGTTTCCTCAAGTATATTTCCTTCCATTTTTGGTGCCTTAATTCTCCAACTCTCTCCTAAGACAGTTTCCATGGTATGAAATATTCAATAGCCTAACCTTTGAAAAATGTCTTAAACAGTTTTCACCATTCAGCGAGTTAAATTAATAGCCCACAAAGCCATTTTGAGAAATTTTTTGAATTGCTCAATCTCAGGGTCGTATGTCAAGAAGTAAAATGCTGATGCACTATGATCCACCCCCAAAGACGATGAAGAGTGGGGGACATTTACTAGAACAAAGGCCAAGGGCAATGTGATTGGGCAGTGATTATGGCAACAGTAATTGTGGGTCCTGAAAATGAGTGATAATAACAACAATAATAATAGCATCTGATAAACTTTTTGCTTCTAACCCCTACCTCTGAGAGCTCACTCATTATTCTTTCTGTGAAGATTGAGACTATCTGGGGGACTTGGAGAGAGACCTAGCAGTTTGCAAAGAGATTTAAAAACGTAGTCTGCTAACCACCTGGCCTTAGCTGGTGTGTGACTTGTTCATGAGGCCTTGTATGGAAGCATCAAGCTCTTCAGGGCTTCCCTGTAGCCCTGTGAAACCATGTATGTCTCCCCCAACTACACTGGGGCTGTCCCAATTATCTGTGACTCCCTGGCACCTTGGACTCTACAAGGTTTGTGGAAGAAATTAATGAGCTAGTTAGATTTAAGCCCCACATTTCAAAGTACCTCATAGCTTATATAATCTACTTGATGGTAAAACTAAACAGGTTTTAACATGGCCCTGTGTCCCTCCTTGAGTAAAGCTGTTGGTTAAAGTGTTCAATAAACATGTATCCGTATAGTTTGGTGATACGATTTGATTGGTTTATTTTTTTTCCATTCAAATGGAGGAGAATCAAGAATCCTGGCACATAATAGGTCCCTGGTTCTTAAATATTTCTATGCATAAGACACACCTGGGGAACTGATTAAAATGCAGAGCCCCAGGTTCTATTCCCAGAGATTATGAATCTACAGGGATAACAGGCTATGCTTTTGTCAACCCACTCCAAAAGATTCTGAAACAGGTGCTCCACAGAGTATATATGTGAACCAGTAAACACGGCACTGGTCTAGGACTCAGACAACCCTGTGATCAAAGCTTCACTACAATAAGAGGTGCAACCTTGAGAAAGTCACTAAAACTATCCTGGTCTCAGGTTTCCTCACCCATGAGATGTGTGTGTTGGGCTCATTTTGGAGTTTCCTTACTGAAATCTCTGGACAAGGGTACCATGAAGTTGGCAATAGAAATTCTTGAGCTATGTATAAAATTTCAAAAGGTCATGTAGGAGTCCAACAATTTATTTGTCCAACACAAAGTCTTATTGACACATCCACTTTTTTGCTTTTCAGCTAAAACTATATCACCTCTGGTTATCAGAATTTTTAATGGCAGTTGTATTTGTCTCAGATTTATAAAAATGGAGAAATAAATACTACTAAACTGTGTCTTTTTTGTAGATCACATATTTCAAAGCATAAAGTCCACAGGGATAAAATTGCATAAATGTTGGGATGCAGTGGGATAGACATTTCTAAGTTCCAGTCCAACCCTAGGACTTCTTGACTAATGTTGCTTCTTAAATTAAGGAACTAACAATTCCAAACAGACTCACTTTATCCACTCAATAACTGTGTAATGAGCATCTCCTATGTGCCAGGTGCTATTCGAGGGGGCAGAGGTACAGCACTAGGTACAACACAGTCCTACTCTCATGGTACTTACAGGTCTAGTGTGGGGCGGGGGTAGAAGAACAAGAGCAAAAAGAGAATGTCTCAGGCCATGATAAGTGTGACATAAAGGACAATAGAGTTTGGTAGGCAGGTTGTGGTGGGGCGTCAGATGGAGGGTGTTGTCAAAGAAGGGCTCTCTGATAAGGCAACATTTGAATCAAGACCTAAAGGAATTAGGGCTTCCCTCGTGGTGCAGTGGTTGAGAATCCGCCTGCCAATTCAGGGGACATGGGTTCGAGCCCTGGTCCGGGAAGATCCTACATGCCGCGGGGCATCTAAGCCCGTGCGCCACAACTACTGAGCCTGCATTGTAGGGCCCGCAAGCCACAACTACTGAGCCCGCGTGCCACATCTACTGAAGCCCCCGCGCCTAGAGCCCATGCTCTGCAACAAGAGAAGCCACTGCGAGGAGAAGCCCGCGCACCGCAACGAAGAGCAGCCCCTGCTCGCCGCAGCTAGAGAAAGCCCGGGCAGAGCAACAAAGATCCAATGCAACCAAAAATAAATAAAATAAAATAAATAAAAAATTTAAAAAAAGATCTAAAGGAATTGAAGGTGAAAAATCATACAGGTCTCTGGGAGGACTCCAGACATATTGAGTTATAGAATACATGCTTTTCAAAACAGGAAGCTAATTCATCTTTTATATTATCATAAGCCTTACTTAAGCTAACATATTTATAAGCTCATGTTTTGGGCAGACTCCAGGCTTACAGAAGAGCACATGATCATGACTCCTTAACAGGGACTGTAGAGGGCACAGGTGAAATCTCTAGCCCACTGATTATCTGACAATGAGGTAAAGCCTGGACTTTTGTACCATACTTTTTTTTTTTTCATACTTATTTTTTGCCACTTCAAGAACACATCTTGGTCTGCCACACTTCCCTGTGGTCAACATATTTTTTAGTTCACTCTGGGATTTGTTTTCATTTCCTACCTACTGACAGCCTGATGAGCATGATTTATAAATATTAAAAATAAGGGGGTGAGACCCCGTGCAAAGAACCTGCCAACACATGCCAGAACCTCTGATGAGTTCCCGGTAAAACCAGAGAACATGTTTCAAACACCAGTGGATTCTCCACATCTAGGACAATGTCTGGCACCTAGTTAGCACCCAGGGAATATGTGCTTGAAGAATGAATGAAATGTTTGCAAGAGACTTGAATAACGCTCTACTTCCATGCTGCCTATCTCAAACCAAAATAAAAGCTCTGCTTAAATAGAATAGCTTGGTGTGAGTGTATGTGGGAGTATGTTAGTAAACAGGATGTTTTCTATCCTTTATGAGAAAGCATGGCAGCTGCTCGCTGAGCTCCTAATAGACGAAGCTGCTAGTTTTACATCCTTGAAAGCCCCTATTTGCATAGACACTATAGAAGGCAGAAGTTAGAAACGGAAACAGTATGTGATCACTTTTGCTAGAAAGTTCTGCCTGTGGTTTGTGATTTCTGGAAATGTGGATGTGCTGACAACAAAATTAACTCCTCCGAAGAACTGAGAATTGCCTTCTCTCATCATCCCTCTCCCTATAATATACATGACTTGACGAAATTAGACTGTTATTTTCATCGCGGTGATCTGCAAAATCATAAAATGATGTGTATTTTGGGAATGCCTAATTAACTCTAGTTAGTTCCACTGAGCTTTTAGCTACTCATATAAGCATTGCAAATATCACGGAGGTGTTCACATCTAGTTTCAGTAACCCAAAGAGATACTCAAAGGGCTCGAAAGAAAAATCTCTTTAGAAATCAGGCAATAATGAGGATTCAAATCAAATGGCGAACCTATGGGATAAAATCAGATCTACACTGATTTGCCAACACTTGCTTTGCAGCAACCAGCAAGAAACATTTTTATAGTCGAAGCCAATATTAACAATCAAAACAGCAGAATTACAGGCATATACACACAAAGTCCATCGCTATTCACAGTTTTTATCACAAACATTAACTAATATTGATCAAGCTGTTTGCCACAAAAGTTTGCTTTAACATATAATCAGCATACAAAGTGGGAGCCATGCAGTTGCAGCACCTTGTGTCATACTTGTAAATAACGGGCTACTCCTACTGAGCACCACCTGCTTAATATAGAAAAATGTTCATCTTAATTAGGAAATTCTTCTTATTATTTAATATTTATTGAACACCCACAATGTGCTTGGCAGCCAAAACACCAGAAACACGCTCTCGGCCCACTAAGAATCCACCTGCTAAGGAAAATATGATGAACCAGTTATGCAGTCATTTCTGTTTTTAACATATTTTATGTAACTCTATCCAGGTGACAGAGTGGCCAATGATTCACTCTTTGGAAGGGTCTTGTCTCCTAATTAAGGTGGGATGGTGAGCTATAACTTATGGGTGAAGTAGATGATAAAGAACAAATGAACTATGGTCACCATGAAAAATAAGTGAAATTTGCTCCACTGATGGAAGAAAATTTAATACACAATTAAGTAAACCCAACTGTGTTTGTTATGGACTGACAGATTAGGACTGCATAACATATTAGAAATACAGAATGCATAGTAGAAAAGTTACCTTGAAAAAGCAACCATTCTTTGTTTTGCATTTACCTTCAGTGCTTCTGCACCTCCACAATGATACAACTATGCTGTGTAATATGAACATCTTAGTTGGTAAAGATTTAATAGTCAAAGATCTACTCTCAACTAGAAGAATTAAGACACATTGACAACCTCTCCTGGAAGCCTCCAACTATACACCCGTCTCTTTTTCCTACACTCCAATCAGCAAAAGTTCAAGAAAACCTGACATGTTCAATATTGCAACTGTGTAGAGAAGCATACTTGGGGAGAATAAATGACCTATTCACATCAAGAGACTGCTACATGTATGCCTGTAATGGTGCCTGGGCATGAATTATCTAGCACTAACTTCAATTACCCTTTTAGAGAAAATTATGAACTTTTTAAAATGTGGTTTTGCTCCAATAATTGAATAGCACAAGTATGTTATTTTTTTTCCCCAGATCTTGAGTTTTAACGAGTTCTCCACTTCACATGGGAAAAGTTTCCCCATCCACCTTTCCAGTGTCTTGCTAAGTGTTTCTAGTTTTGTTTTGTTTCTTTATACTTCTCATTAAATCATATAGGCTCCTCATTCTGATTTCTTCATAAGGAAAACATACAATGAATTAAAAAGAATGTGATGACATTGATCATAATGCTACGTATTGTCCTTAAGTTTTACTGTTTTTCACAAATCAGCAATACCAATTGCCCCAGTTATCCCTTTGGAACATGGTGAGTCAGAGAATGGAATATTATCCAGCATCTTAATTTTATGGATATTCAGGCAAAAGAGAAATTACATGTTAGGGGAGATAATGCTGTGACGATGGCAGTTGTCAAACGGTGCCAATATGAACTTTAAATGAATATAATTTGAGAGAAATACATGACAGAGGGATAATGACTAGCTCATATATTTTCAGGGTAATAAATACCTAATGAGCAAAATTGTAAAGCAAATAGTAGGTTGAACATACACCCAAATGTTGATTCTTGACTCAGAGTCAGAGAACAGAATGATTTGTCTGTCCAGAATGATAAAGCATCACTTCTTCATAAGCTAATGAGCAGCACCATCTGGCATGACTACAGAGGAGCAAGATTGTAAGGAAGTGAAGAACAGAATGACAGAGCTGCAGTAGGATTTTCACAGCAAGTTAAAAAATTCCTCATCATTAAAAATAATCGTAATAAAAGTAACTTTAGATGGTCACAGAACACTACGCCAACAGTATAAAGATTATAGGACCAAATGTATTCAAAACAATTGAATATAACTCCTGATATCTTATAATCTTTCTGTACCACAAAGGTTCTCAAAGTGTGGTCCCAGGACCAGCAATGACAGAATTACCTGGGAAGTTGTGAGAACTGCAAACTCTAGGTCCTTGTCCCAGAGCCACCAACTCAGAAACTCTCAGGGTAGCCCTAGCAATCTGTGTGTTAACCAGTCCTCCAGGCGATTCAGATATAGGCTCATGCTTGGGAACTACTGCTCTACCAACCCAAATAAGAGTCAGAGATTTTTGCTGTTTTTGTGGATACCAAAGAAATTAGCTAATTTGGTCTATTCTGTTTAAACAACTGGTCCATGTGCTGAAGAATAAAAATCAGTCAGACCAGTTCCTTGAGTGACATGATGATCTCTTCGAATAAGAGAACTGTCATCCTAGTATCATTTTATAGAATAACAGCAGAACAAATTGCCTTAAATCTGTACCTTGATGTAGAAAACAAACTTACGGTTACCAAGGGGGAATGTGGGGGGGTGGTAAACTGGGAGATTGGGATTGAGAAATACACACCACTGTATATAAAATAGATAACTAGTAAGAACCTACATACAGTAAAGCACAGGGAACTCTATTCAATACTCTGTAATGACCTATATGGGAATAGAATCTAAAAAAAGAGTGGATATATGTATATGTATAACTGACTCACTTTGCTGTACAGCAGAAACTAACACAACATTGTAAATAAATTGTACTGCAATAAAAAAATTAATTAAAAAAAAACCCTGTACCTTAACTGTATAGTTTCTGAACACATGTATTTTCTTCCTTTTAAGTTGCTTTGGTAGACCCCATGAGACAAGTTTTGCAAGTTTGCCTGAATCCTTTATTTACTTAATTGGTTTTCCACCCCTTAGTCATTCATTCAGCAAGTATTAAGTATCTACTATATGCCATGCACTATTCTAGGTGCTGAGATATATAAGTAACAAAAACAGACAATGATCCCTGCCCTTAAGGAACTTACATCCTAGTAGGGGAGAACGACAAACAATAAATGATAAAATCCATAAGTACAAAAATATTAGAAGGTAAACAATGCTGTTGGGGAAAGAAAGGAAAAGTTAAACCAAGTAAGGAGAATTGGGAATGCTGCTTATTGGGAGTGGGGATTTCAATGTTAAGTAGTATCATGGTAGACTCACTGAGTGGGTGACGTGAGCAAAAGCTTGAAGATGATGGAGTTGATCATGCAATACATGAAGAGAAAGGGTGATCCAGCAAAGGGCTGAAATAAAGGCCTGCAAGAGGGAGCATGCCTGGTGTGTTTGAGATGCAGCTTGGAAGACTGTGTGGCTAGAGCAGAATGAGCATGAAGGAAGTTTAATAAATAGAGGCCAGAGAGGAAACAAGGGTCCAGGTCACCCTGGAAGGCATTGTAAGTCGTTGTAAAAACTTGTGCTTTACCATCTAGAGGGGTGGGATAGGGAGGGTCGGAGGGAGACGCGAGAGGGAGGAGATATGGGGATATATGTATATGTATAGCTGATTCACTTTGTTATAAAGCAGAAACTAACACATCACTGTAAAGCAATTATACTCCAATAACGATGTTTAAAAACAAAAAACAAAAAAACTTATGCTTTTACTCTAAGGGAAATAGGAGACTACCTCAGGGTTCTGAGCAGAAGAGTGACATGATCTGAATTATGTCATAATTGATTTTCCTCTAAGTCTGTGTACAGTTTCATCAACCATTTATGCAGCAGGTTAAAAGATACTGCTACTATTTTTTTCCTTTTCTTTATGTCCTTCATAAAGTTATTTAAAACTATTTTCACTAAGGCAATTCACTTTCTTTGTTATCAGTGAAGAAAATATTGTCTAGAAGACAATTAGAAGATACAGTTGGATAGTGATCAGTTCTCCTTTACTTGGGTCTTTGGTTTCCTGCCTTCTGTGGCCTTTCTGCCTAAGGCCCAAGAGTATGACCTTGGGTGCTAGGAATTGTTTTTTCACCAGGCAACTGACAGCTAACAGAATTGTGAGTGAAGTCTTGGAACCTGCTTTGCCACTGAAGTGAAACTAAAATGCAAACCTGTATTTGAGGAATGGCTCTGTCAGTGACTAATTAAAAACCCAGTGCCCAGTTGCAAAATATCTGGCAAAGGTAATAGACTTGCCAGCCTTTGGGTAAGATAGAGCAAGGGGTGGTCTGTCTGAGTAGAACTGTGGAAACTTTTCTATCAAAATCCAATCCTATAACTTGCCTCGTTTGGTATTACTGTGACCCCTATATACTGAAGAAAAGTGTTTGGAAATTCACAAGTATTTCAACAAGTGGCAAAGGGACTTGGAAACTTAAAAAAAAAACAAAACTATTGGGTATTATTTCTTTCACTCCTTAACTCATTTATTCATTCATCTATCAAATGTTTACCAAACACCTATTAGAGTCAAACACTGTATCAGGTGGTGGGGAAACAAATATATAAAAGCTGATATTCCCTTAAAGAGTTTATGGACTACCTGGAGGATTAGACATAAAAAATAATGCATGGTAGAGAGTGATGATTTTTATTTTTAAAAAAAGTCCAAATGCTATGGATTTTCAGAGGAGGAAATATGAGTTCTAATTAGAGATATTACCAAAGGCTTCATGGAAGAGGTAACATTTAATTTGGTCATAAAGGATGCATTTGTGTGCATGGTAATGGGAGGAAGTAAAATTTAGGCAGAGGGAGCAATCTCTGCAAAGGCATAGAGGCAAGGCTATATTCATAGTCACCCATATGAGAGGAAAAGAAGGCCTCAACTAGAGCAGCAGTAGTGGTAACGATAGAAGAAAGAAAATGAGCTATTGCTGAGGTCATTTCAAGGAAACCTGAAATATCTGTGGGCCATTTAGCTGAGAGAAGTAGAGTGAAAACAACACGTTTGTTTGCTCTTTTGATGGTAAACCACCACTGTGCTAGGTCTGAAAATAAACTGGAGATAAGCAAAGTCCCTGTTCTTAAGAAGTGTGTTGTCTAATGAGAGAAGAGGACAAATAAACATAGTAAGATGAGATAAATAAGACCCTCATTGAATTCTTAAGGACTTCAGAGTGCCATCATGCTTAAATGGCCAGGAACAGGTCATAGTCACAAAACTGGCAACCAACTACAAGTAGATTACCAAGGCTATTTGAGACATAGTTATTCTTCCCTTACGTATTTCTCTGACTCAAGGAAAAATGAAATGTTGTCCTGTCTCTTCATTCAAAGCAATTTAACATAGTGCAGTTCTAAGTGTCATCAGCAGATTAAAAGCACTGGCCTGGCTTGGGAGCTTGTTCAAAATGCAAATTCTCAGGCTCCACTCCAAATCACCTGAATCAGCAGGTGACTGCATGTACATTCAAGTTTGAAAAGTACTGTAACTAAACAGAAAGAGAGGGAGGGAGGGAGACAGAGGGAGGAAGGAAGCGAGGAAGGGAGAAGGAAAGAAAGAAAATACTGTACTGATCTAGAGGACTCATTCTTTAGTAAAAAAAAAAAAGCTAAGGAGGGAAGTCCATTTAGAAGGTCAACATTACTACATCTAATAAAAAGTCTCTTATTTTTGTTTTCCAAGAAGCAAAAATTCAATTCAACAAACATTTGTAGAGCTCCTACAGCATCTCAGCAAGATATTTTGAAATGTTGTCCAAGCAAGTAAAAATCTAGTAGTATAGATGGATACCGTATAGGTTGAAAAGTCTCAAAGAAACCAACTCTGTCTTAAGAGTCAAGGTATACAAGAATTGAGGAAAAAAGAAAGAGATTGCCCCTGCTTCATAGTTTTCATGTACAGTATATAACCATTCTTAATTTCCTTGATTTTGATCTAAACTTGGGAGATGAAAAAAAAAAAATCAAAGGAGAGGAGAAATCCAAATTATAGTAGGGAAGCAAATCAACCAAAGAGATAAACCTCATGACTTAAATAAATAAAAATCCCGTGACTTTAAATAAATAAATAAACAGGAAAAGAAAAGAAAAGAAGACCCTTAAAGCCCTTATAAAGTTTAAAGTGTAGATATACTCTAACGAAGCTTTCGATTTAAGGTCTATTTGTCTTTGAGGTTCACACCCTTTGTAGTGTTCAAAAGCCTTTATATTGAGGGACTGTTTAGCATAAATGTCTATTGGGACTTCTTTCTATACAGCATAATCTGGCTATGTATCTAGCCATTCTGTCAAGTCATATCCTAAGGCCCAGGAGAACATCATTTTCTGAAGTAGACTGGTTGCAAGTCTTGATTTCTACAACTACCAGTAGTCTGAATGGTCTTCCTTTTAAAAATATAGTCACTGAATTAAAGATGTTTCTCTTGTTTTACTCCTAAACTAAGCTGTTTTGTCAAATTAGTTTCACCCAGTGCGTGCGTGCATGTGCCCTTGCACGCATGTGTGTAATTTTAAACAAAAGAGAGGTCAGTACTGATATATTGATAAATTAAAAACATCCCTTCCATCTTCCCATTATTAAAATAGGTTCTTCCCTATTTTTAGTGAATTTTTAATTTCCAGCCTGTGTGTATTACAGAGGAGGCCTAATGTAGGTCACTACATGCCATCATGAATAATGGGAAAAAGGAAGTCAACTATTTCCCAATGCTTGTTAGCATGAAAACACAGCCCTGGATGCCTTATTATGCTTTTTGACTCCGAAGTCCTATGGGTCTGCCCGTGACTGCTGTGTGAACTCATTGTTCCTGCCAAATACATCAGCTGGGGTGGGAACATTAATTCATTTTAACAGAGATGAGTCAACATTGCTCCTGTAAAAGTGCTGAGATGCTATATTTGCAAAGGCTGTCTTCAAAAAGAAAAAAAAAGAAAATACTGTTTTTAATACTGGGTTCTGTCTCTCAATCCAAGAATTTTTCTACTTTGCCTATTTTCTCTTGGTCCAGGTTTTCCTAAGGTTAGCACCTATTTATTCCAAGTTAGAAATAACTAGACATTTTTGTTTTCAGAGTCCAGGTAGAGTCACAGGACTTCTTTGGGTGAACTAGGCACGTGTCTGTGCCTCTTGGCTGGTGCTCGGGCTAGCACATCTTCCAGATTTTGCTTTTGCCCCTTCCTCTCGCTGTACTGCATTTGTTGAGGCAGTCTGCCTGCCTTGTGTCCCAACAGAGGGGACTCTCAGAGAGTTTCTAAATTCTCAGGGAGGAGGCTTTCCTCTTTCCACTCTAGGAAATACTAAGGGTTTGTAAACCTAACGGATGTGAGACAATTTAATCCCTAAAATCGATCACACAGCAGCACAAGAAACTTTCAAAATGGCCAAAGCTAAAACAGCGAAACCTGGGCTGCACTTAAAACCCACACCAGATGACAAAACCGACTCCAACACAAGGCTGTGAGAAACAACACATCACTGATTTCTTTTTCTCTCTGTAGGACTGAGTGGGAATGGATGGAGCATGCAGGCGATGATTAGCCATGTAGCCATCTTGATATTTACCAATCAGTTTCCCATTTTGACAGTGTCTTCTGAAACTGACTTTTGTGTACCCTGTTTCTTAAATGATCCTTAAAAGTAACTCCTTCCCTTCACATCCTCTGCACCTGAAGCAGTAAGGTCTTGAAATATTGATCTATTTGCTGCTAGCTTTCATTAATTTCATCCATCCCTGAAGGCAGAGCCACATTTATGCCCGCTAATGAAGACCTATTTAGGGGAGCTCAGGGCCCTTTATCAGCTCTGAATTAGCTTTGCAGTTTTAATGGGATTATTACTTAATTAAATAATGTGCTTGCATTTGCCAATGTATTTCTAAAGTGGGATGCAAGCTGCAACTGCCTACATGCCCATAGGTAAGCAGAACACCTCATACAGGATTTGTTGCTTCTCCAAGAGAGTTAACATTCTTTTTACATCTGTACATGGCCAGGCACATAATCACATTCCGCAAATGTTGAATGCAGTACCATGTGCCACTGTCAGCCCTACAGTACCTCTAGGGTATTTCAGTCTTAAAATGTATTAATGCAAATGTGGAAATGTCAGCAAGCTAGTATTATGTATGCACACCAATCGTTCAAAGGGGGAAAAGAGATCCATTTTGGTCCAGATTATTTTGACTACAAGACTTTTAATTCCAAAGGTTTCTGGTTTGTTGAAGGTAGCTGTTTCCCAGAAAAATATTTGGTAAGTAAAAATATAAAGGTGACCACTGCCCAAATTACCTAGAATTCCAAAGAAAACTGAGCCCCAGAAGATGAACAGAGAAAGGGCAAGCAGTCTCTCTCTCTGTTCTCTCAACCTTTCCCACAAGGTCACCGTTTCTAACTGACAAGCCAAATAATTTTAGTCAGTAACTGATAAGAAAGCAAATTAAATTTCATTTGGTTTGAAAAAGTATTCCAATATGAATATGAGTTGATCTAAACTCATTCTAAGAAATTTAACAGGGTACATTTTCTTTTATTACTTCATGTTTTCTCAATAAGGAATCCCTTAAGATAAAAATTAAAACCACTGGGGGGCTTCCCTGGTGGTGCAGTGGTTGAGAGTCCACCTGCCGATGCAGGGGACATGGGTTTGTGCCCTGGTCTGGGAAGATTCCCATATGCCGCGGAACGGCTGGGCCCATGAGCTGTGGCTGCTGAGACTGCGCGTCTGGAGCCTTTGCTCCGCAACGGGAGAGGCCACAACAGTGAGAGGCCCACGTACCAAAAAAAAAAAAAAAAAAAATTAAAACCACTGTAAAACTGAAAAGATGCCCGCCTTGAATGGAGGAGGGGCTAATATTTTTTAAAAATGATTTTGACAATTTGAAGAATTAAGCTGAGAGGCAAATTTTTATTTGAAGAACTTAATTTAATCACTTTCCTATCATGAATCACTCTAACTACTAGGAACAATATATATATATATATTTTTTTTGCGGTACGTGGGCCTCTCACTGTTGTGGCCTCTCCCACTGCAGAGCACAGGCTCCGGACGCGCAGGCTCAGCGGCCATGGCTCACGGGCCCAGCCACTCCACAGCACGTGGGATCCTCCCGGACTGGGACACGAACCCACGTCCCCTACATCGGCAGGCAGACTCTCAACCACTGTGCCACCAGGGAAGATCGGAAAAATATTTTTTTAATTTTATAAATTATACATCATAATGGTGACATAACTTCTCCATTAAAAACCTGATGACGTCAACAGATGAATGGATAAAGAAGATGTGGCACATATATACAATGGAATATCACTCAGCCATAAAAAGGAAAGAAACTGAGTTATTTGTAGTGAGGTGGATGGACCTAGAGACTGTCATACAGAGTGAATAAGTCAGAAAGAGAAAAACAAATACCGTATGCTAACACATATATATGGAATCTAAAAAAAAAAAAAAATGGTCTTGAAGAACCTAGGGGCAAGACGGGAATAAAGATGCAGACCTACTAGAGAATGGACTTGAGGATATGGGGAAGGTGAAGGGTAAGCTGGGACAAAGTGAGAGAGTGGCATGGACATATATACACTACCAAACGTAAAATAGCTAGCTAGTGGGAAGCAGCCGCATAGCACAGGAAGATCAGCTTGGTGCTTTGTGACCACCTAGAGGTGTGGGATAGGGAGGGTGAGAGGGAGGGAGACGCAAGAGAGAAGAGATATGGGGACATATGTATATGTATAACTGATTCACTTTGTTATAAAGCAGAAACTAGCACACCATTGTAAAGCAATTATACTCCAATAAAGATGTTAAAAAAAAAAAAAACCTGATGATGAAAATTAGCACTTGCCTCCATGAAGTGCAGGTAAATCAACCAAAATACTTTACACAAGTCAAATTATATGGACAATGCTTTTTCCTCATCCCTTCATGCCTGCAGTGATGTATACCACTTAACCCCCTCCTATTTACTTAGGACAAAAATATTTCAAACATTTATTAGCATATAACCAACACACACTTTGTAAGCATGTATCTACATGAATGCTTGCATAAAACACTTTCTTTGATGCAAAATAATCTTAAAATGTTTATAGTAATCATATTTTGGTTGTGCTGTTATTTTTATTCTAAAAGTGTGTATGCTGTGGGATAAAGCAGATGAGTATTTACATTGGTGTCTCTAGAACCTGTGATTGTCAGCATGGCAGAAAGAAGAACAGATGTAAGATAGATGAGGTAAGATAAAAATCTGGTAGACCTGAATTTGTATTGGAAGTTTCAGTTTGAACTCAAAACAATTTTATCTTTAAACAATATATACAGCATATGTTGTTTATATACTAGCTCTGTCCAATGAAAAGACCATAAAACAAAGACCAATCCAGTAGTAATGAGCATGTGTAGTGCCAAGATTATGCTCTCTTCAATACTAAAAAGATGAAAGTTCTTTGGAAAAAAAGTCTGAATCCATGTTTGCATCAGGATATGTACAAGAAGAGCATGAAACATCCTATAATACCAGGAAGCAAAGGAGATTTAAAAGACTTTGTTTTACAAGACTACTAAAGACATGTCAAAAACACTCAAAATCCAGTCTGAAGTGGTTCCCACAGCTCAAAATAGGACAGTTAAGCATAAGAACATAACTGGAATGAATCAAAATATTTCAAAAATGTTTAAGTACATAAGTCAATATGTAAATACTGAAAATAATAAATTTACTGGTGACTTTTGGAGAATGATAGGGCATGAATGCCTTAAAACTAAAAAAGAAGAGATTGGTTCAAGATGGCAGAATAGAAGGACATGCTCTCACTCCCTCTTGTGAGAACACTGAAATCACAACTAACTGCTGAACAATCATCGACAGGAAGACACTGGAACTCACCAAAAAAGATACCCCACATCCAAAGACAAAGGAGAGGCCACAATGAGATGGTAGAAGGGGCTCAATCACAATAAAATCAAATCCCATAACTGCTGGGTGGGTGACTCACAGACTGGAGAACACTTATACCGTAGAAGTCCACCTACTGGAGTGAAGGTTCTGAGCCCCACGTCAGGTCTCCGAACATGGGGGTCCAGCAACGGGAGGAGGAATTCCTAGAGAATCAGACTTTGAAGGCTAGTGGGATTTGATTGCAGGACTTAGACAGAACTGGGAGAAACAGAGACTCCATTCTTGGAGGGCACAAACAAAGCAGTGTGCACATCGGGACCCAGGGGAAGGAGCAGTGACCCCATAGAGACTGAACCAAACCTATCTGCTAGAGTTGGAGAGTCTCCTGCAGAGGCTGGGGGTGGCACCGTCTCACCATGAGGACAAGGACACTGGCAGCAGAGGTTCTGGTAAGTATTCCTTGGCGAGAGCACTCCCAAAGTCCATCATTAGCCCCACCAAAGAGCTGGGTAGTCTCCAGTGTTGGGTTGCCTCAGGCCAAACAACCAACAGGGAGAGAACACGGCCCCACCCATCCCCAGACAAGCAGATTAAAGTTTTACTGAGCTCTGCCCACCAGAGCAACAGCCAACATTACCCCCCACCAGTCCCTCCCATCAGGAAACTTCTACAAGCCTCTTACATAGCCTCATCCACCAGAGGGTGGACAGCAGAAGCAAGAAGAACTACAATCCTGCAGCCTGTGGAACAAAAACCACATTCACAGAAAGATAGACAAGATGAAAAGGCAGAGGGCTATGTACCAGATGAAGGAACAAGATAAAACCCCAGAAAAACAACTAAATGAAGTGGAGAGAGGCAACCTTCCAGAAAAAGAATTCAGAATAATGATAGTGAAAATGATACAGGAATCAGAAAAGGAATAGAGGCAAAGATCGAGAAGAGGCAAGAAATGTTTAACAAAGACCTAGAAGAATTAAAGAACAAACAAACAGAGGTGAACAATACAATAACTGAAATGAAAACTACACTAGAAGGAATCAACAGCAGAATAACTGAGGCAGAAGAATGGATAAGTGACCTGGAAGACAGAATGGTGGAATTCACTGCCGCAGAACAGAATAAAGAAAAAACAAATTAAAAGGAATGAAGACAGCCTAAGAGACCTCTGGAACAACATTAAACACAACAACATTCACCTTATAGAGGTCCCAGAAGGAGAAGAGAGAGAGAAAGGACTCGAGAAAATATTTAAAGAGATTATAGTCGAAAACTTCCCTAACATGGGAAAGGAAATAGCCACCCAAGTCCAGGAAGCACAGCGAGTCCCATACAGGATAAAACCAAGGAGAAACATGATGAGACACATAGTAATCAAATTGGCAAAAATTAAAGACAAAGAAAAATTATTGAAAGCAGCAACGGAAAAATGACAACATACAAGGGAACTCCCATAAAGTTAACAGCTGATTTCTCAGCAGAAACTCTCCAAGCCAGAACGGAGTGGCGTGATATACTTAAAGTGATGAAAGGGAAGAACCTACAACCAGGATTACTCTACCCTGCAAAAATCTCATTCAGATTTGATGGAGAAATCAAAAGCTTTACAGACAAACAAAAGCTAAGAGAATTCAGCATCAACAAACTGGCCCTACAACAAATGCTAAAGGAACTTCTCTAAGTGGGAAACACAAGAGAAAAAAGGACGTACAAACCAAAAACAATTAAGAAATAGGTAAAAGGAACATACATATCGATAATCACCTTAAACGTGAATGGATTAAATGCTCCAACCAAAAGACACAGGCTTGCTGGATGGATACAAAACCAAGACCCATATATATGCTGTCTACAAGGGACTCACTTCAGACCTAGGGACACATACAGACAAGACTGAAAGTGAGGGGATGGAAAAAGATATTCCATGCAAATGGAAATCAAAAGAAAGCTGGAGTAGGAATACTCATATCAGATAAAATATACTTTAAAATAAAGAATGTTACAAGAGACAAAGAAGGACACAACATAATGATCAAGGGATCAATCCAAGAAGATATAACAATTATAAATATATATACACCCAACATAGGAGCACCTCAATACATAAGGCAACTGCTAACAGCTATAAAAGAGGAAATTGACAGTAACACAATAATAGTGGGGGACTTTAACACCTCATTTGCACCAATGGACAGATCATCCAAACAGAAAATTAATAAGGAGACACAAGCTTTAAATGACACAATAGACCAGATAGATTTAATTGATATTTATAGGACATTCCATCCAAAAATAGCAGATTACACTTTCTTCTCAAGTGCACATGGAACATTCTCCAGGATAGGTAACATCTTGGGTCACAAATCAAGGCTCAGTAAATTTAAGAAAATTGAAATCATATCAAACATCTTTTCTGACAACAACGTAAAAAACACAAACACATGGAGGCTAAACAATACATTTCTGAATACCCAAGAGATCACAGAAGAAATCAAAGAGGAGATCAAAAAATGCCTAGAGACAAAAGACAATGAAAACACGACGCTCCAAAACCTATGGGATGAAGCAAAAGCAGTTCTAAGAGGGAAGTTTATAGCTATACAAGTCTACCTCAAGAAAAAAAAAGTTAGCAGAAGGAAAGAAATCATAAAGATAAGAACAGAAACAAATGAAATAGAAACAAAGAAAACAATAGCAAAGATCAATAAAACTAAAAACTGGTTCTTTGAGAAGATAAACAAAATTGATAAACCATTAGCCAGACTCATAAAGAAAAAGTGGGAGAGGACTCAAATCAATAAAATTAGAAATGAAAAAGAAGTTACAACAGACACCACAGAAATACAAAGCATCCTAAGAGACTACTACAAGCAACTCTATGCCAATAAAATGGACAACCTGGAAGAAATGGACAAATTTGTAGAAAGGCATAACCTTCCAAAACTGAACCAGGAAGAACTAGAAAATATGAACAGACCAATCATAAGTAATGAAATTGAAACTGTGATTAAAAGTCTTTCAATAAATAAAAGTCCAGGACCAGATGGCTTCACAGGTGAATTCTATCAAACATTTAGAGAAGAGCTAACACCCAAAACTCATTCCCTGAGGCCACCATCACCCTGATACCAAAACCAGACAAAGATACTACAAAAAAAGAAAATTACAGACCAATATCACTGAGGAATATAGATGCAAAAATCCTCAACAAAATACTAGCAAACAGAATCCAACAGCATCATACACCGTGATCAAGTGGGATTTATCCCAGCGATGCAAGGATTCTTCAATATACACAAATCAATCAATGTGATACACCATATTAACATATTGAAGAATAAAAACCATATGATCATCTCAATAGATGCAGAAAAATCTTTTGACAAAATTCAAAATGCATTTATGATAAAAGCTCTCCAGAAAATGGGCATAGAGGGAACCTACCTCAACATAATAAAGGCTATATACAACAAACCCACAGCAAACATCATTCTCAATGGTGAAAAACTGAAAGCATTTCCTCTAAGATCAGGAACAAGACAAGGATGTCCACTGTTGCCACTATTATTCAACATAGTTTTGGAAGTCCTAGCCACGGCAATCAGAGAAGATAAAGAAATAAAAGGAATACAAATTGGAAAAGAAGAGGTAAAACTGTCACTGTTTGCAGATGACATGATACTATACATAGAGAATCCTAAAGATGCCACCAGAAAACTACTAGAGCTAATCAATGAATCTGGTAAACTTGCAGGATACAAAATTAATGCACAGAAGTCTCTTGCATTCCTATACACTAATGATGAAAAACTGAAAGTGAAATTAAGGAAACACTCCCATTTACCACTGCAACAAAAAGAATAAAATACCTAGGAATAAACCTACCTAGGGAGACAAAAGACCTGTATGCAGAAAACTATAAGACACTGATGAAAGAAATTAAAGATGCTACCAACAGATGGAGAGATATACCATTTTCCTGGATTGGAAGAATCAACATTGTGAAAATGACTATACTACGCAAAGCAATCTACAGATTCAATGCAATCTCTATCAAATTACCAATGGCATTTTTTACAGAACTAGAACAAAAAAATCTTAAAATTTGTATGGAGACACAAAAGACCCCGAATAGCCAAAGCAGTCTTGAGGGAAAAAAACAGACCTGGAGGAATCAGACTCCCTGACTTCAGACTATACTACAAAGCTACAGTAATCAAGAAAATATGGTGGCACAAAAACAGAAATATAGATTAATGGAACAAGATAGAAAGCCCAGAGATAAACCCACATACCTATGGTCAACTAATCTATGACAAAGGAGGCAAGGATATACAATGGAGAAAAGACAGTCTCTTCAATAAGTGGTGCTGGGAAAACTGGACAGCTACATGTAAAAGAATGAAATTAGAACACTCCCTAACACCAGACACAAAAATAAACTCAAAATGGATTAGAGACCTAAATGTAAGACCGGACACTATAAAACTCTTAGAGGAAAACATAGGACGAACACTCTTTGACATAAATCACAGCAAGATCTTTTTTTGATCCACCTCCTAGAGTAATAGAAATAAAAACAAAAATAAACAAATGGGACCTAATGAAACTTCACAGCTTTTGCACAGCAAAGGAAACCTTAAACAAGATGAAAAGACAACCATCAAAATGGGAGAAAATATTTGCAAACAAATCAACAGACAAAGGATTAATCTCCAAAATATATAAACAGCTCATGCAGCTCAATATTAAAAAAACAAACAATCAAATCCAAAAATGGGCAGAAGACCTAAATAGACATTTCTGCAAAGAAGACAGCACATGAAAAGCTGCTCAACATCACTAATTATTAGAGAAATGCAAATCAAAACTACAATGAGGTATCACCTCACACCAGTCAGAATGGGCATCTTCAGAAAATCTACAAACAACAAATGCTGGAGAGGGTGTGGAGAAAAGGGAACCCTCTTGCACTGTTGGTGGGAATGTAAGTTGATACAGCCACTATGGAGAACAGTACGGAGACTCCTTAAAAAACTAGAAATAGAACTACCATATGACCCAGCAATCCCACTACTGAGCATATACCCAGAGAAAACCATAATTCAAAAAGACACATGCACCCCAATGTTCATTGCAGCACTATTTACAATAGCCCGGTCATGGAACAACCTACATGCCCATCGACAGACAAATGAATAAAGAAGATGTGGTACATATATACAATGGAATATTACTCAGCCATAAAAAGGCACGAAGTTGGGTCATTTCTGGAGATGTGGATGCATCTAGAGACTGTCATACAGAGTGAAGTAAGTCAGAAAGAGAAAAGCAAATATCCTATATTAACGCAGGTATGTGGAATCTAGAAAAATAGTACAGATTAACCAGTTTGCAGAGCAGAAATTGAGACACAGATGTAGAGAACAAACATATGGACACCAAGAGGGGAAAGCAGCAGGGGGTGGGGATGATGCGATGAATTGGGAGGTTGGGATTGACATATATACACTGCAGTGTATAAAATGGATGACTAATAAGAACCTGCAGTATAAAAAAATGAATAAAAGAAAAACAAAAAATAACTAATAAAGGGAAAGAATTGGTACTATCTTCTATCTCATGGTAACCAAACGGTTAATGAGACCAAGTTTCTCTTTATAAGGTATATTAGTTAATAAATGAAAAAGAAATGATGAGATATCACCATTCTGTAATCTCTAATGAACTATTCGATCTAGACAATGATCATTAATGAATGCTAACATAAAGAGACAGAAAACTAGATGGTCTTCATCCTGATAGAGGTATCACCTAATAGTCTTGATAATTTTTTTAAAAAAAATTAGACCCGAATCCAATAAATCCTCAATATAGAGATACCAAGGTAGAAGTATCATGGGGGTGCAATCAGCACAATCTAGATTGTGCACAAATGACTAGGTTGTTTTTCAATAATACAGGGAGAGAGTGGGAGAGAAGAAGCCATGTGTTAAGAGAAATATAGGAGACGTATCAATTATTTGTAAAGCCCTTATGCTAATCCTGATTTGAACATGCACAGAGCTTAACACTAATCCTGATTCAATTAACTGTTAAAAATATTAATGAGATCACTGGAGAAATTTGAAAACAGACTAAATATATATTGTTATTAAGAAAGTATGCTGATTTTTCTGTAGGACAATGACATTGTGTTTATTTTTAAGAATCTTTATCTTTTAGAGATACATGCTGAAATATTTATCAATAAAATAATATGATATCTGGCATTTGCTTCAAAATAATCCTTGGGGAGGGAGGAAGTGTACAGGGGTATAGATAGAACAAGACAAAATAATCCTTGGGGAGGGAGAAAGTGTACAGGGGTATAGATAGAACAAGATTGGCTATGAGTTAATAATTATTCAATCTGAGCTGTGGTATACAGCAGTTCATTACAGCATTAGTCTCCCTATAAGTCTGACATTTTCCTTCATAAAAAGCTAAAAAATATCCTTCTTTGAAATCTGGCAATGAACATCAGGTCATTATGGGAAAATCTTTAACAATAAAATCCACACAGCTAAATTTAGGGTACAGATTTAAATCATTGTGGAGATTGCTACCCTTGAGGTCGTTTTGGTAGACCTTTTGTCATCCAACCAGATTTTACCAAAACCATCTGTTCTGCTCATTTCTAGCATAGTTGTCTTCTTTGGTCTGTTTGTAGTATTCAGTGAAGCACCAGACGGGATTAGACTTGGGGAAGAAAACAGCAAGAAAGCATCATAAAATCATTGTGACTTGTTTTTTCTACTTTTATTTTGGTAACTCTACCAATTGAATGATACCTGCAAATTAATTTTACCAAGTGCGCTTTTTCCCACTATACAAACAGCTTTCCTCATCACAGCCAGTAGGAAAATGAATCTCCCAAAGCTATTCTCTTCCGGTGCTTGTTGTACAATCCACACATCTGTGACAGTGCTGTCTCACTGAAAGCTCACAGCAAAGCCAGCATGATATAAACACATGGGGACAGACAGCATGCTGAGCTCTTCTCTGATACCCCAGAATTATTCTAGGGCTTATAGTTATGACTAGGGCATACCCCGAGGGCTAAATGTTACTAATGAAAACCCAAATATACCTAATTAACTGCACTGCTCTGGGCTAGTGAGAGACCAGAAATTTCCAAAGCCACTTGAGAATGGTCGTATTTATATAGAATGGTGCTACATGTGAGAGTATTTCTTTGAAGCACGTACCTACTCCTTTTATCCCTAGTGCCTGTCTCTTTGGACTGTTTATGCTACACTGATTCAAATCTTAACACTGGGATTCTTCTTGCTAACACTAAAGTGGAAGGGGCCACTGTCATGGCTATTTGTCTTGCATTTCATTAGAAGCTATGCATTTTTGGTGCTCAGAAGTAGAAAACACTAAATTCCACCTACATTATCAGTAGGAGAGTTGAGCCAGATAAGATTTTAAAATAATTATCAGCATTTAAATTACACCCAGAGACATCAGAAACTCCCCTTCGCAAGCACACACTGCAATATAGTTGAAAGTTTAAATTTGATAATAAGGAAGAATAAAAGACAGATATTTTGAGGAAATCAGAACTTTAACATTGGAATTATAGTCAATGCTCAATTTATCCATAGTATTACACAAAAAAGCAAAATTCACAGTAATTCAAACTTTCAGCAATCAGTTTCAATATTTTCCTGCAGCCGTTCTTGATTAGAACTAGATATATGAACTAAGGTAAACTAATTTATAATTCTACTTCTCTCTCACATACTGGTTACCTTTCTAAAGAGGAAGAAAGAGTGGTGAGCAATAGTTACACGGGAGAAGAGGAAGAAGAAGCAGGGGGAGGAAGCAGCAAAAGTAAGGAGTAGAAGAAGAAGACAGGCAGGCCTCGGGAAAGGCGGTTTACAGAATGCTGCAGAAAACCGGATGTAATGAAAAAAATGCAAATTGGTTTTTAGATCATTGAGTGAACGGTATGTATATCTCATTTCCCTTCAAGAATCCACTGTTAATGATTTTAAGGAATGCATAATTTCAACATGGTATTCTGCTTAACATGTTAAATGCTAAGTTATGGTGTTCATGATCGTAGGACCTATTTGCAGGCAAGAAGCTATGCAACCTTATTAGAGAATCAATAGCTTGTTCTGTTTTGTGCTCTCAGTAAATTTTTGCCACAGCTTCCAAAGGAGTTTAGGTCCTAAAGTTCTCTCACATTTCTATTTTAAAACAGAAATGTGTAGACTTCTTTCGGCTAAAATCCAATTTATTCAATAGCAAATTGAGCTAAATAAGAAGAAATCTAAAGATATCTTGGGGAAGCAGCCAGTGCTTTTTTGGAGCCTCAAGCCAATCAAAAGGGAGAGAACAGAAGGTGGGGTAGGTGGAATAAATGGGGCCTAGCTGCTGGCTCATCAAGTAATCATAATAGTCAAAAACATATAACAATCAGTTTGAAAAGTTACTCTGTTCATTTGATAGCTGGCAAAAGAACTCAGCAAAGATTTAGCATAAAAGACAATAAGGCTGCTTCTCAGAGGACTCACCTGTCTTTCCCAGTTTCCTTCTTAAACACTCCATCACAGTAACTCATGCGCTTCTCCGTGGTCACGTAAATCTGGGCATTGGGATAGATGTCAACAGTCTTTTTCAACATGTTGTAAACAATGCCATTGCCGTCTTTCCTCATATTGCGGAAAGGGCCCCAAATAACATAAATAGTAGCATTTGCTTCCTTGAAAAAATAATCAGGGTTTTTCAGCAAAAGAGGAACGCTGGTATGGGATACAACTCGAATCATTGTCATGCGGCCAACATCCTCTTCATAGCCCTTGGTGGGGGCATTGTTCATTCTCCAAATGCAGGAAGACTGATCTATCTCGTTCCCCACCTTCTGGCCAACCATCTGACCTGAGTTTGACACTATGGCACAAAGGTTACAGTCCAGTTGCAAAGGCTGAAAAACAAAAAGAGAAACAGGGCGGGGGAAGAAATGTGTAAATTAGTAAGTTCCATCTATCCAAACAAGTTCCTCTGGGAAAACAGAAAATCCAGATATTGTGCATAACTGCTGAGTGTGGGAATACCTCTGAAATATATTTATACCAAACCAACAGTAGTTGTATTGCACTTTAATTTATTATTTAATTACGCCTGTCTACTAGACGGTAAACTCAGTAACAGCAGAATCAATGTCTGTCTTCTTCATTTTAACCTCACTCCCCAGAAGTCCCTGGAATACTATAGTAGCTCAATATATAGTGGTTAAGTCAGGAAATGAAAGCAATTTAATTTAGATAATTAAGATAATTCATTAATTAAGATAATTTATTAAGACCCTGAACTTAATATTAGGGAAGAAATGGACTTTTCCAATTCATCTAGAATTACTGATTTAGTTGAAAAGAGAAAAGCAACCCAGAAGAAACATATCAACATACCAACAGGTTCAATCTAGGTGGGCAAATTGAGTAGCAAAGAGACTCAGAAAAGTCACCAGGATAATTATCACACAACTGTCAATGGTAGGGACTCAAAGTAGTTATTTGACTAACTACTAACTACTATGTACCATGTTCTAGGGGTTGGGGATTCAGCTGTGAACATTTTAAACAAATATCCCTACTCCCATAGAGCTTACATTCAAGTGAGGGAAGAAAGGTAACAGACAAATCTGCACAGTATATGTTAGATGGAGGTGAGTACTAAATAGGGAAAATTAAAGCAAGGAAGGAAGTAAGGATGTATCTATGTGAATGTATGTGTGTGTGTTGGTGGAGTGACCAGAAAAGGCCTCAGGAAAAAATTATATTTGAGTAAAGACTTGAACGAAGTAAAAGGGCTGACCATGGGATTTTGCAAAAAAAAAAAAAAAGGCATTTCTGCAAATACCCCAGGGTAGGAGAGGAACAATAGGGAGGGCAATGTGGCCTGGCAGAGCACTGAGAATAGCAAGTGAGTACTGGGGCAAGAGAGGTGGCAGGGGAGCCGTCACTTAGGGCCTTTTACTTAAGAGCCACTGAGGGCTCTGGGCAGGGGAATGACTGATCCAAGTCACGTTGTAACAGCTTTGGCTGCTGTGTGGAAAACTGACACAAGGAAGGCAGGGGTAGAAACTGTGAGAACAGGATGCTGCCGTAATCCCAGCAAGAGAGGATGATGGCTTGGACCAGGTTGGGTAGCAGAGGTGGTGGTAAGAAGCTGGTCACATGCTGGATATTTTCTGAAGGTAGGGCTTGCTGGGTTGACCAGTAGATGGAAGGTGAGATCTGAGAGAGAGAAAGGAGTCGAGGATAACTTCAGATTTTTAGCCTAAGAAATTGGAAGCCTGGAGCTGCCTTTAACTGAGAAGGAGAAGGCTTCAGGAGAAACAGACCGGGGGAGGAAGCAGGAGCTCATTTCCAGACCTGTTAGATTTAAGGTGACTTGAACACAGACTCCTGCAGCAAATGTTATAACAAAACTACTCAAGCAGCTTTTATTTATCTTCCTGATTATTAAAGTAATATGGGCTTATTGTGGAAAACTTGAAAAATATAAAAAGAATTAAAACTCTCCATATTTCCACCACTCAACAACGGCTACAATGTTTTGTAGTATTTTCTTCCTTCTAGACATGTTGAGAAATACCATTTATACAATTTGGCCGCCTTGATTTTTCAATTAATTCCACATCATTAAACTTTCCCATGTTAGTAAATAGTCCTTAGCGATATTTTTAATGCCTGCATAATATTCCATTGTATGGATGTACCATAATGTACCTATCTGCCTCTTTCTGGGCATTAGCTATTATCTGATTTTTTTATATCACAAAAAATTGCTTTGATGAGCATCCTTATGCTTCCCATTGTATTCTGGATGCTAACAGTTATTACATTAATTTAACTTTACTTCTTTGATTTTGTTTTCATGGTACACTGTAAAATACACTAGAATGACAAGGGTATTTATTTGAGATGTCAAATTAAGAATTTCAAAAAAGCTTTACTTATGCAGCCCACAAAGGTCCATTTGTGAAGTGCCTTAAAACTCTGCTGTGAAAGGGACTGTCCATCACTCCTGCTACAGTAAGATTTCTGAACTAAGGTGGGCAGCAGGTGATCCAGGCACCAGGTTAGAATAGGTCCGCTCAAAGCGGGTGAGTATATTAGAGCACTTGGAAATGGGGTTCTCTAGGTTGGTGTCATAGTGAAAACTTCACCAGTGGGCAAATGGAGGCACAAGGGGATGCCTCTGAGAATCAGGCATTGATCTAAGCCCCTTCCTCATGCACCTAGGAGCCCACAGTCTTTGGGGATGATAAGGACGAACACAATGTTCTTCCTGCCAGGCGATTTGCAGCTGGGCCTGACATCCATTACACTTAGCGGAGTCCTCCAAACTCACTTAGAGTCACACAAATCAATGCCTGATTTAAATTGTGTGGGTCACATGGCACATTCCAACTTATCACCAAGATGCATATGGTACAAGGAGGTTAGGTTCCATTTATTGTTCCAAGAAGTTGCTTCACTGTGTAATAAAAACATTTTGAGGATACAGGCCTCCACACATTAAAAAAAGAATCAAAAAGAAAGATATAAAGAAAAAGCCTTGGATGTGTTCTAATCTACAACATGTAGCAATCTGCATTGGATTTCCAAGTCGTTAAAGTGAATTAGCTGGTTCTGCTGTAACAAAGCTTAATTTAACTAATAAAAATCAGTATACTGGTTTCACTTGACAATTGTGACCTCTGAGAGTGATCAATTAAGACATCACAATCTGTTTCATGACAACATATCAGGATGCTGCAGCTGTGCAGTTTACGAGGTCAGCAGCTGACTAACAACTTGAGGGCAAACACTGGGAATAACAGCTTGTCTATGTGACAAACATGTAATTGGGCAGGGTGCTACGAATGTAATGACTTTGGGGATAGGTGGTGATCTTTAAATTGCCCCTTTCTTTTATACTATTCGCTTGGCCATATTGTCACCACGGCCAGAGTGGTAAGAAACTTCTGCATGTCATACTTCTTGTTCTCAGACCTGCCTAGCTGTCCGGTTTCCTGAATGAGGTGCCAGGAGACATGGCTGCATGGAGTGACTGCTCTATTTACCACCTGGTTGCAGGAACCATCTTTACAGCATGATAAGAGCGCAGGGCTAGATGAATGAAACAATCCTAATCATAATCAGAAGCTTCAGGTAACACGAAGAGCTTGTTAAAGCACAAGGGACTCATTTATATGTTTGAAGGCACCTTCAAACTACAGTAAGCTATGATAAAAAGAAAGACACACCTGGGCATGAATGGATGGTTTGACCCAAGAGCTGCTCTTATCTGGTTATCTCAGTTCCTTTTATTAGCTTTATCGCTGCATCTTGTGATCTCAACTTTCTTTGTTAAAACGTCCTGCTGTTTCTTGAGCTCGTTTATGTTATTTGATTTGAGGCCCTTGCTTGAAAATTTATTCCATATGTGTCCACTCGCTCAGTTCTGCCTCAGTAAGCAGTTTCTTTCTAGATTGAGGCCCTGGATTTTCCGAGACCTTTGGAAAGATTTATCTGGCTCCACTTTATCAAGCCTCATCTTAACTTTCAATTCTCCTTTTCAGTTGACTTGTCCCTATTTTTTGTTTTTCTTTATTAAAAACAAACTTGACCTCTTTGTCTTTTCCTCTTGTACACCCAAAACATCAAGCCAAACGCTTTGCTTGGGCTTGGGCTGTGTCTATAAACTGAGATCACCACAAATATACAGCCGACCCTGTCTAGGCAACTGTGTCACTGTTAAGAGAAAGCTCACAGATGTCAAACGCTTTCTTTTATTTGACATCTAAGACACTGATTTTTTTTTTAGTGGTAACATCATTATACAGGCATACCTTGTTTTACTGTACTTCGTTTTATTGCGCTTCACAGATATTGCGTTTTTTACAAATTCAAGGTGTGCAGCAACCCACATTGTCATATGATGGTTAGAGTATTTTAGCAATAAAGTATTTTTTAAATTAAGGCATGTACTTGTTTAGACATAAGGCTATTGCACACTTAATAGACTATAGTATAGTGTAAACATAATTTTTACATGCCCTGGGAAACCAAAACATTCGTGTGACTTTACTGCAATATTCACTTTATTGCAGTGGTCCAGTACTGAACCTGCAATATCTCCAAGATTTGCCTTATTTGATTTGGGTATTTTCTCCCTCTGCAAAATAATACTGGCTCTATACCTGCATATCTGGAAATAACAGTCAGCTTGGGGAAAGTGAAGTATTTGGTGATATCTAGTAAACAAGCAAGTAATTTTTACCTAGTACCTATTCTGTGCAAGGCTCTGTTAAGGGTAAAATAATTTTAGAATTCTAATCAGTGTGAGCTTTAACCTCAGTACACAGCCTTGAGGTAGGTGGGGAAGTTTTATGATCAGCTAGGGTCAATTCATATACTATTTTAAAGGTCTAAGGGATTGCCTTGAAAAACAGGTCCTTTCTCTGCTAAAACAAATCTTGACATTTGCCTCCTTATAAGAAAAAGGACTTGATTCCTGTCTGGGATGCAGGGAGAGGATGAGAGAGGGAAGAAGCAGTGTGAGGGAGATATATAAGTATGGTGTATTATATTTATTGATATTAACATGATTGAATACATACTATGGGCCAGTCATCCTGCCCAGCACTTTATTACATTATTCCATTCAGTTCTCATAATAAATTCTTCAAAAGTTAGTTTTTATTTCCCATTAATGAGTTGACGAAATTGAGACAAACATGATGTCCAGTGGGTACTACATGTCTTTCAGGTTAAAAAGAGAGCATATATTATCTTTCATGAAATGCACTCACAGCACTATTAAGAAGTGGGGGATATTAAAGAAATATTTACTATTAATTTGCACTATTCCTAATATACATACAGGCAAACACCGCAAATCTCACCCAGTATCATATTAAAATTATTTATATTAAATTATAAATTAATGTTCTTAACCATGCTGGCGGCCAAGAATTTCACCAAAACAGGACAAAGTTCTTAGCTGATGAAAGTCTCCTCAGGAGTGTTACAGTTTGCATGGGGGTAGAATTAACCTCTCCTTTCTGACAATGGCATTATGATGGCAGAAGAAATTATGTGGACATTTTTTTCTTAATATTTCAGTTTGAAATACGGCTGAAATTTTAGTCTAAGATAATCTAATCATGACCAATTTTATTGGCTTTAAAATGGTCCTCCACATCTTTTCACTCAGTTTGCTTTTCAAACTTTTTTTCATAGCAGCAGTGAATCGTGTTTCTTTCTGACGCATTAAATGATTACAGTCCATGTCCGAGAAAACAAAAGGCCATGGCAGATGTTGCTATAAGCTGGTCTCCGTGGCTAAAGAGAATACCTCCCCCTGTCGGAAAGACTCCTTGAGGCAAATGCACTCTAGAAGCCCCCAGTGGTTGCTTTCAAGTCCTTGGGAAGCAAAGTCTGCTGGAGACGCCAAGCCCTCCTCTAACTCTTTGAGTCGCTCCCCTCTCCATATGAAGAAGGCATGAAGGTTCTAGGACACTGGCTGCCTGGGATACTATGCTCATCCTGTAGGTCATTTTACAGGCATGCTGATTTTTATTTTTATCTTTTCCGAAGCATGAGCATGTAGCACAGAAATGGGTTCTCGTTTGCATAAACGTTGAAGAACGTAAGCGCCAGAAATCCTTGCTACTATGGAGGTAAGGAGGAAGACGTGGCTCTTCTCATCTCTTTTTAAGAGTCTGTGGTATTTTAATAATTAGCCTTATTTTCCTGTGTGTAAATATTATTTAGGTGGACTCTAGGAACCAATTTACCATGACATGCCCAACTGATCCTTGCCTGGTTGGAAAAAAAAAAAAAATGACCAAAACTAACAGGTCATTCACTCTGATCGGCAAGTTTCACCTTTTGTTGAGTCACAGTCACTTTTCTCTTCAAACTAGGACGCATATAGTTAAAGATTTCTTTCTGTTTTTCTGCTCTAAATTTACACACACACACACGCACACACACACACACACACACACACACACACACACACACACGGTCACCCTCATCCAGCTAATGAGACAGCTCACCCCCTGGCCACTTTCTCCATCCTGCTCGCTACCAACCACTCTGGAAAATTCCCCTTCTCTCTTCTTTAGGTAAGAATCTGACAAACTGCCCTTTCCTTTTTGAATGATATATTGGGACAACTGCCAAGCACTTTACATTTTAATCAGTAAGAAGAATGAAATATTTAACCTTTACTTTTTTCTCCATGAATAAGCTTATAGCCAATACAATAGATAATTAAAATCTGTGAATTAAAACTTGCAAAACAGTGTGGTTTCCCCAGCAAAGAGAAATGGCCAGGTACGAAAGGTCACCTGTCAACCAGTTCTAGTTATTAAATCTCTGCATTTATCACTGAGGTGGCTCTACAGAAAACGAAGGTCAAGACATTAAATTATGAAACAGTCACGATTAGAAAAGGTCACTAAAAATTCAAGTAAAATTTAACCAAACCTGCTAATTCAAGTAAGCAGACACAGCCAGGGATGAAACACAGCACTGGACAGAGATAATCTATCTCCCTACTTTAGCCCCATATTGAAAATGAATTTCTATTTGATGTCTTGAAGTCTAAAATGAAACTTGCTCATCTCAAATAAAAGCAGGAGCTTCGATAAATATTTCAGAACGAAAATCATGTTTGAATCGAACCAGCTTAAATTATTAAAAACATTGTTTTATATTTTCTAAGGGTTGCTTTCACTTCAACCATGAGAATGCAATCTAAAGTATCGGCAATGGGGCACCCCTGGCACCTTAAATGCTTTACAGGACAATTAGCGACTCACCATTCACTAATTTACTACTTTAATGTTGAAACAAATGAGATCTTTGCTTTTCATCATGCAATTTGAATAAATTTGAACAAAGCAGATTGAACAAAGCTCTGGAGACACACTCTTCAGTTTGCTGTCATTTATTCCTCTACTCTTCCTGAATGTCTTTAGAATTTTAGTTTTAGAGGCTTCAACATGTATAATGACGCCATTGGGGAACAGATTTTGCCTTTATTCTCCTCGATGTTCTTTTGAGGTCTTTCAAGTGAAAGGTACAAAAAAGGCATTAACAATCTGGCATTGTTTTTATTGCTTGACAAAGAAAAAAATGTATTTTAATTTTTCCTGTGTTTCAGGAATGGTTAAGCAAGCTGTTTTCATCTACACTGAGTCACTTTCAGCAGACCTCTGTGAACAAAGAATTGTAAAGACTGTTCTAGAGAGAAATCAACACAGTTCAACTAAGCCAGCCTGTATATGTACTTTTTTGCCCCTCCACAGCCAGCTTCTTTCAGTTAATGCAGCTTTCAAAAGCAGTGTGTATAAATCATACACTATGAGTAACAGCACATAAAAAGATACATTTGATAACCCACAGTTTGGCTCTGACTCTGTGGATTTGGAATGGCATTTACCTTGATTCCTACCTGGTGGCATTACATCCAAGCATAAAACTTAATGGGGGGGGTGCATAAAAATGTTAATGTCAAGAGATAATTCTAAAACCAGCACCATAAAACTATGTTTCTCAGTCACCGTAGATGATGTGTTCTCTTTATTTGGAACTTCCTTTAGAAAATGCATCTGTATAATCATGAAGGCACACCAAAGGAAAGCAGTTTGCTTTCTCTGGACTGCAAGGCAAACAATGAGTCTTTTCAAACCAAAAAAGAGTTTTCACCTATAGACTGAGAAAATGGGAGTAATTCATATTTCACTATCACTAACAGATCATAATAAAATTTGACTGATTTTGAGGCCAACTTACCTCTGGATTATTTTCCTCTCCCTTCAGGAAGATGAGCTCAGGACCCAGTGCTAACATACTATCTCTTCATGGATCACATAAAGAGAGTAAGAGAGAGAGCTGATTTATGCTATGGTATTAGTATCTCACATGTCGCTCAACTAGGGACATGGTTCTCAACTAGCTGTGCATTACAATGACCAAAGGAGCTTTAAAAAAATTATAATGGCTGGACTTCACCCCAGACTATTTGAATCAGACAACTCTTGAGGATGGTGCCTGCACGTAAGTTTTTTTTTTTAAGTTTCACACATGATTCCAATGGGCATCTAGGTTTGAGAAATATTGTCCTAGAGGAAATAGCAATGGCAAATTAGACCATAATGCCTGATAAAAAAGGATGAAAAACAAAATGGTAAATTTGGATCCCTCACGCACTAGATGCTAGTGTAGTAAATCCTTCCATTACCCCTCAAACACTGCTAGATTGGTGAGCAGCACTTAGGATTGAAATCTGTCCTAAAAGTCAGAGGTTATAAAGAACAAATGGGAAAGATATTGGAGGTTTGCATGTAGTACCAAGCATGAGAACTTCATTTCCACAAAGATATTGTTAATTATATAGCATTAGAGGTGTTCTTTATGTTCTCGCCAGAATTTGCTTTGGAAGCAAGGAAAATCATGTTACCTTACAAATGCTCTTAATTGTCATGTAGAATTTCTGCCAGCATATAAGGCTAGTGATAAATTGAACATTTGTTGACATTCATTCAATACAGGTTTTTTGGTTTTTTTCATCTTGTTTTATTTTCTAGGCTGGAGGATGCTTTAGGGGGTTTATAGTTTGAGAGGAAGGGGTTGGTGAAGAGGGAGTAATTGCAAATACAAGAAAAGGAGTCACTAATGGAGTGAGAACCCAGGAAAGATAGGAGTCAATAATTTAAGGAATATTACTAGGTCATAAAAAGAATGAAACATTGTCATTTGCAGCAACATCAATGGACCTAGAGATTATCATACTAAGTGAAGTAAGTCAGACAAAGACAAATATTACATGATATCACTAATATGTGTAATCTAAAAAATAATACAAATGAACGTATTTACAAAACAAAAACAGACTCACAGACGTAGAAAACAAATTTATGATTACCAAAAGGAAAAAGGGTGGGGTAGGGATAAATTAGGAGTATGGGATTAACAGATACATACCACTATATATGAAATAGATAAAAAACAAAGACCTACTATATAGCACAGGGAGCTATAGTCAATATCTTGTAATAACCTATAATGGAAAAGAATCTGAAAATCCTTTTCAGAATTTTATATTTTAAATATAAACGTATTTATATTTACTTCTTTTATATTCAGATATATATATCTGAATCACTTTTCTGTATACCTGAAACTAATACATATTTTAAATCAACTATAGTTCAATAATAAATAAATAAATAAATAAATAAATAAATAAATAAAACTTAAGAGTACAGTTGGATGAATAGCCTTTGAAAAAGTAGAGACACCTCTTCCTCTGAGACAGGAAAAAAAGAATTAAGAATGAGGAGAAACATGTAACCTTACAAGATTGGAATACAACTAGGGTTTACTCCAGATTCCCTTATATTTCTATAAAGCAAGTAAGGGTTAATTATTGAGAGACTTAGAGGTAAGGTTAACAGACTTCGGAAGAGACATGAACTTTTGAGAAAGAGACTATTTTGAGCAAGAATCAAAAGGATTGCCAATTGTGCCACAGTTAGAATTTAGAAATTATAGACTTTTGATGAATATACTGTAAGGTTATGCATTCTTTCTCACACTGTTTAGGAGCACAGAGGCAAGGATGAAGAAAGAGTTTAGCTAGCTTGATCCAGGGCTGGAGATTGAGGCAAGTGGTGTACTGAAAATTCAAAGTTGAGAAATAACTATGGGCACTAGTAACATGAATTCCAAACTGAAAGTGGAAGGAAATGGTAGGAAAATGAGTAAATGGAAGAGATAAGGAAACAAATATGTCTTAGTGGGGTTATGTTCCTTCACCGGAGACAGGGAGAGATAAGCTTGTATTGTATATCTTAAGGGTATGCTTGTTTGGGGAATAAGGAGAAAAATGTGGCTTACAGGCTTCAGGAAGGAAGCTGTAGTATAAGTCATTCCTTCCAGTTTGGAAATGCAAAAACCAAAGAACAGAGGATATTCAAATTCATTATCATTAAAAAGTACCATGTTCTTGGATTGAAAGAACTAATATTGTTAGATGACCATACTACCCAAGGTAATCGACAGATTCAATGCTATCCCTATTAAAATACCAATGGCATTTTTCACAGAACTAGAACAAAAAATATTACAATTTGTATGGAAACACGAAAGACCCCAAATAGCCACAAGAATCTTGAGAAAGAAGAACAGAGCTGGAGGAATCATGCCGCCTGACTTCAGAATATACCACAAAGCTACAGTCATCAAAACATCATGGTACTGGCACAAAAACAGACACACAAATCAATGGAACAGAATAAACAGCCCAGAAATAAATTCACGCACTTATGGTGAATCTATAACAAAGGAGGTAAGAATATACAATGAAGAAAAGACAGTCTCTTCAATAAGTAGTGTTGGGAAAGCTGGACAGCTACATGTGAAAGAATGAAATTAGAACATTTTCTAAAACCAGATACAAAAATAAACTCAAAATAGATTAAAGACCTAAATGTAAAACAAGAAACCATAAAACTCCTAGAGGAAATCATAGGCAGAACACTCTTTGACATAAATTGTAGCAATATTTTTTTGGATCTATCTCCCAAAGCAAAGGAAATAAAAGCAAAAATTTAAAAAATGGGACCTAATTAAACTTAAAAGCTTTTGAACAGCAAAGGAAGCCATTGACAAAACAAAAAGACAACCTACTGAATGGGAAAAAAAATATTTGCAAATGATATAACTGATAAGAAGTTAATATATCCAACATAATAAAAACAGTTCATACAACTCAACATTAAAAAAAAACTGATTAAAAAATGGGCAGAAGACCTGAATAGATATATTTCCAAAGAGGAAATGCAGATGGCCAACAGGTACATAAAAGTATGTTCAACATCACTTATCATCAGGGAAATGCAAATCAAAACCACAATGAGATATCACCTTACATCTGTCAGAATGGCTATCATCAAAAGTCTACAAATAACAAATGCTGATGACGATGTGGAGAAAAGGGAACTCTTGCACACTATTGGTGGGAATATAAATTGGTACAGCCACTATGGAAAACAGTATGGAGGTTTCTCAAAAAACTAAAACTAGAACTACCATATGACCCAGCAATTGCACTCCTGGGTATATATTTGAAAAAAACAAAAACTCTAATTCAAAAAGATACATGCACCCCAATGTTCATAGCAGCATTATTTACAATTGCCAAGGTATGGAAGCAACTTAAATGTCTATCAACAGATGAATGGATAAAAAAGCCGTGGTATATCATATATCCAATGGAATATTACTCAGCCATAAAACAGAATGAAATTTTGTCATTTGCAGCAACATGGATGGACATGGAGGGCATTATGCTAAGTGAAATAAGTCAGACAGAGAAAGACAAATACTGTATGGTATCACTTACATGTGGGATCTAAAAAATATAACAAACTAGTGAATAAAACAAAAAAGAAGCAGACTCACAGATATAGGGAACAAACTAGTGGCTACCTGTGGGGAGAGGAAAGAGGGAGGGGCAACATAGGGGTAGGGGAAAAAAAGGGTTATTATGGAATTATATGAAATCATGTATGTGAAACTGTTGAAAATTGTAAAACACTGTGGAATTTAAAGAATCATTCAATAGGAGAAAGAAAGAAAGAAAAAGAAAGAAAGAAAGAAACAAACAAACAAACCAGCATGAGAATATCTGCTTCGGTATGTTAACTTGCAAAATTCAGACCATCTTTCCATGTATGATAACTAAAATAACTGGAAAAAATATAAAAACCATCTCTTTAAGACTATCCAAGACCTAACAAGATAGTGAGGAGTTGCCAGTCTGGGGAAGTCTGGAACTCAGGGAGGTACACCAACACTAAGGACTAGTTTTGCCCTGGAGGAATTTGTGGCTCTGGAATAATTAGCTAAGTTCTGTTTCTGGCAGCCTCCTGGGTCTAGGAGGACAGAGATCAGAATCCAGAGCCCAAAAAGGGTAAATAACATCCACTTTGGACTATGTGGAACCCTACATAAAGGATACCCTACATCAAGTTCACAGGACAAAAATTCAAGAATTAACCAAGCTCCCAAAGCAACTGTTGCCATGGGCTCTCCTAATCTAAACCAGACAGTGTCCCCCCCACCCCACATTAGGCAAAATAATCATCATGTAGTAACCTTGTAGCATCCTGACCAATCACCTAATGCCATCCTGCCAGCAGGAATTTTCTTTGTCTTGAGGCTATAAAAGTTGGCTACTAGCCCACAAAGGGGGCCGGCTCTCCCTGGTCTATCAGGAAGTTGGCCCACTGTATTTGAAGTGCCCCTCACTAACTCTGCTCTTTGTTCTTCATAAACTCACTCTTTTCTAAAATACTTCGTGTCTGGAAATTCTTCTCCCAACCTGTGCGCAGACGTGACAGACTACGACTGCTAAGAGGTATCCTAAGAGTAAGTTTGAAATAAACCAGTCTTGCAAAAATCTATCATCTTCTTTCACGTCAATTGGTTGGCTCTGAAAACCTCAATTTTGGAAATTACATTATGTAGTCCTAAACATCTAAATGACCTTAGACATCTGGAGAAAGCAAAGAAACTCTTCCCTGGAGAAACATAATGGCACCCTAGGCCTCAAATTATTGCTACAAATAAAATTTCAAATATATGAAAAGACAAAACACCATTAGAGAAAACCAATGGAAACAGTCCTATAGGAATTCCACATATGGAATTACAGGGCAGACTAAAACAGCTATGTTCACTGTGTTCAAGGAGATAAAAGCCAAGTAAAAATGTTGGCAGGGAAATGAAAACTATAAAAAGTGATGGACTGTACGTGAAAAAGAACCACTTAGGAGAGGCAAGAGACTTTTTCTTCCCTCTTTGTTTCCTGGTGCGCGAGGAGAGGGAATTAAGAGCGCTGCTTAAAGGAGCTCCAGAGACGGGCACGAGTTGCAGCTATCAGCGTGGACCCCAGAGACAGGCATGAGACGCTAAGGCTGCTGCTGCTGCCACCACCAAGAAGCCTGTGTGCGAGCACAGGTCACTCTCCACACTGCCCCTCCTGGGAGCCTGTGCAGCCCGCCACTGCCAGGGTCCCGGGATCCAGAGACAACTTCCCCAGGAGAACGCACGGGGCGCCTCAGGCTGGTGCAAAGTCACGCCAGACTCTGCCACCGCAGGCTCGCCCCATATTGTGCCCCTCCCTCCCCCCGGCCTGAGTGAGCCAGAGTCCCCGAATCAGCTGCTCCTTTAACCCCGTCCTGTCTGAGCGAAGAACAGACGCCCTCCGGCGACCTACACGCAGAGGCGGGGCCAAATCCAAAGCTGAGCCCCTGGGAGCTCTGAGAAGAAAGAAGAGAAAAGGAAATCTGTCCCAGCAGCCTCAGAACCAGCGGATTAAAGCTCCACAATCAACTTGATGTACTCGGCATCTCTGGAATACATGAATAAACAACGAATCATCCCAAATTGAGGAGGTGGACTTTGAGAGCAAGATTTATGATTCTTTCCCCTTTTCCTCTTTTTGTGAGTGTGTATGTGTATGCTTCTGTGTGAGATTTTGTCTGTATAACTTTGCTTCCACCATTTGTCCTAGGGTTCTATCCATCCGTTTGTTTTTTTTTAATAATTATATTTTTATTTTAATAACTTTATTATATTTTACCTTACTTTATTTTATTTTATATTATCTTCTTTCTTTCCTTCCTTCGCTCCTTCCTTCCTTCCTCCTTTCTTTCTTTCTTTCTCTCTCTCTCTCTCTCCCTCCCTTCCTCCCTCCCTCCCTCTCTCTCTCTTTTCTTTCTTTCTTTCTTTCTTTCTTTCTTTCTTTCTTTCTTTCTTTCTTCTACTAATTCTTTCTTTCTACTTTTTTTCCCTTTTACTATGAGCCGTGTGGATGAAAGGCTCCTGGTGCTGCAGCCAGGAGTCAGTGCTGTGCCTCTGAGGTGGGAGAGCCAACTTCAGGACACTGGTCCACAAGAGACCTCCCAGCTCCACATAATATCAAACGGCGAAAATCTCCCAGAGATCACCACCTCAACACCAACACCCAGCTTCACTCAATGACCAGCAAGCTACAGTGCTGGACACCCTATGCCAAACAACTAGCAAGACAGGAACACAACCCCACCCATTAGCAGAGAGGCTGCCTAAAATCATAATAAGTCCACAGACACCCCAAAACACACAAACAGACGTGGACCTGCCCACCAGAAAGACAAGATCCAGCCTCATCCACCACAACACAGGCACTAGTCCCCTCCACCAGGAAGCCTACACAATCCACTGAACCAACCTTAGCCACTGGGGACAGACACCAAAAACAACAGGAACTACGAACCTGCAGCCTGCAAAAAGGAGACCCCAAACACAGTAAGACAAGCAAAATGAGAAGACAGAAAAACACACAGCAGATGAAGGAGCAAGATAAAAACCCACCAGACCTAACAAATGAAAAGGAAATAGGCAGTCTACCTGAAAAAGAATTCAGAATAATGATAGTAAAGATGATCCAAAATCTTGGAAATAGAATAGAGAAAATGCAAAAAACATTTAACAAGGACCTAGAAGAACTAAAAATGAAACAAGCAACAATGAACAACACAATAAATGAAATTAAAAACACTCTAGATGGGATCAATAGCAGAATAACTGAGGCAGAAGAACGGATAAGTGACCTGGAAGATAAAATAGTGGAAATAACTACTCAGAGCAGAATAAAGAAAAAAGAATGAAAAGAACTGAGGACAGTCTCAGAGACCTCTGGGACAACATTAAACGCACAAACATTCGAATTATAGGGGTTCCAGAAGAAGAAGAGAAAAAGAAACGGGCTGAGAATATATTTGAAGAGATTATAGTTGAACACTTCCCTAATATAGGAAAGGAAATAGTTAATCAAGTCCAGGAAGCACAGAGAGGCCCATACAGAATAAATCAAAGGAGAAACACGCCAAGACACATATTAATCAAACTGTCAAAAACTAAATACAAAAAAAACATATTAAAAGCAGCAAGGGAAAAACAACAAATAACACACAAGGGAATCCCCATAAGGTTAACAGCTGATCTTTCAGCAGAAACTCTGCAAGCCAGAAGGGACTGGCAGAACATATTTAAAGTGATGAAGGACAAAAACCTACAACCAAGATTACTCTACCCAGCAAGGATCTCATTCAGATTTGATGGAAAAATTAAAAGCTCTACAGACAAGCAAAAGCTGAGAGAGTTCAGCACCACCAAACCAGCTTTACAACAACTGCTAAAGGCTCTTCTCTAGGCAAGAAACACAAGAGAAGAAAGGACCTACAATAACAAACCCAAAACAATTAAGAAAATGGGAATAGGAACATACATATTGATCATTACCTTAAATGTAAATGGATTAAATGCTCCCACCAAAAAATACAGACTGGCTGAATGGATACAAAAACAAGACCCATATATATGCTGTCTACAAGAGACCCACTTCAGACTTAGAGACACATACAGACTGAAAGTGAGGGGATGGGAAAAGATATTCCATACAAATGGAAACCAAAAGAAAACTGGAGTAGCAATTCTCATATCACACAAAATAGACTTTAAAATAAAGACTATTACAAGAGACAAAGAAGGACACTACATAATGATCAAGGGATTGTTCCAAGAAGAAGATATAACAATTGTAAATATTTATGCACCCAACATAGGGGCACCTCAATACATAAGGCAAATACTAACAGCCGTTAAAGGGGAAATCCACAGTAACACAATCATAGTAGGGGACTTTAACACCCCACTTTCACCAATGGAAAGATCATCCAAAATGAAAATAAATAAGGAAACACAAGCTTTAAATTATACATTAAACAAGATGGACTTAATTGATATTTATAGGACATTCCATCCAAAAACAACAGAATACACATTTTTCTCAAGTGCTTATGAAACATTCTCCAGGATAGATCATATCTTGCGTCACAAATCAAGCCTTGGTAAATTTAAGAAAATTGAAATTGTATCAAGTATCTTTTCCACCACAATGCTATGAGACTAGATATCGGTTACAGGAAAAGTGCTGTAAAAAATACAAACACATGGAGGTTAAACAATACACTACTTAATAACGAAGTGGTCATTGAAGAAATCAAAGAGGAAATCAAAAAATACGTAGAAACAAATGACAATGGAGACACAACAACCCAAAACCTATGGGATGCAGCAAAAGCAGGTCTAAGAGGGACGCTTATAGCAATACAATCCTACCTTAAGAAACAGGAAACATCTCGAATAAACAACCTAACCTTGCACCTAAAGCAATTAGAGAAAGAAGAACAAAAAGAACCCAAAGTTAGCAGAACGAAAGAAATCATAAAAATCAGATCAGAAATAAATGAAAAAGAAATGAAGGAAACGATAGCAAAGATCAATAAAACTAAAAGCTGGTACTTTGAGAAGATAAACAAATTTGATAAACCATTAGATAAACTCATCAAGAAAAAAATGGAGAAGACTCAAATCAATAGAATTAGCAATGAAAAAGGAGAAGTAACAACTGACACTGCAGAAATAAAAGAGATCATGAGAGATTACTACAAGCAACCCTATGTCAATAAAATGGACAATCTGGAAGAAATGGACAAATTCTTAGAAATGCACAACCTGCCGAGACTGAATCAGGAAGAAATAGAAAATATGAACAGACCAATCACAAGCACTGAAATTGAAACTGTGATTAAAAATCTTCCAACAAAGAAAAGCCCAGGACCAGATGGCTTCACAGGCGAATTCTATCAAACATTTAGAGAAGAGCTAACACCTATCCTTCTCAAACTCTTCCAAAATATAGTAGAGGGAGGAACACTCCCAAACTCCTTCTACGAGGCCACCATCACCTTGATACCAAAACCAGACAAGGATGTCACAAAGAAAGAAAACTACAGGCCAATATCACTGATGAACATAGATGCAAAAATCCTCAACAAAATACTAGCAAACAGAATCCAACAGCACATTAAAAGGATCATACACCATGATCAAGTGGGGTTTATCCCAGGAATGCAAGGATTCTTCAATATACGCAAATCTATCAATGTGATAAACCATATTAACAAACTGAAGGAGAAAAACCATATGATCATCTCAATAGATGCAGAGAAAGCTTTTGACAAAATTCAACACCCATTGATGATAAAAACCCTGCAGAAAGTAGGCATAGAGGGAACTTTCCTCAACATAATAAAGGCCATATATGACAAGCCCACAGCCAACATCGTCCTCAATGGTGAAAAACTGAAAGCATTTCCACTAAGATCATGAACAAGACAAGGTTGCCCACTCTCACCACTCTTATTCAACATAGTTTTGGAAGTTTTAGCCACAGCAATCAGAGAGGAAAAGGGGATAAAGGGAATGCAAATCAGAAAAGAAGAAGGAAAGCTGTCACTGTTTGCAGATAACATGATACTCTACATGGAGAATCTTAAAGATGCTACCAGAAAACTACAAGAGCTAATCAATGAATTTGGTAAAGTAGCAGGATACAAAATTAATGCACAGAAATCTCTGGCATTCCTATACACTAATGATGAAAAATCTGAAAGTGAAATCAAGAAAACACTCCCACTTACCACTGCAACATAAAGAATAAAATATGTAGGAATAAACCTACCTAAGGAGACAAAAGACCTGTATGCAGAAAATTATAAGACACTGATGGAAGAAATTAAAGATGATACAAATAAACGGAGAGATATACCATGTCCTTGGATTGGAAGAATCAACATTGTGAAAATGACTCTACTACCCAAAGCAATCTACAGATTTAATGCAATCCCTATCAAACTACCACTGGCATTTTTCATAGAACTAGAACAAAATATTTCACAATTTGTATGGAGACACAAAAGACCCTGAATAGCCAAAGCTACCTTGAGAATGAAAAACGGAGCTGGAGGAATCAGGCTCCCTGACTTCAGACTATACTACAAAGCTACAGTAATCAAGATAGTATGGTACTGGCACAAAAACAGAAAGATAGATCAATGGAACAGGACAGAAAGCCCAGAAATAAACCCACGCACATGTGGTCACCTTATCTTTGATAAAGGAGGCAGGAATGTACAGTGGAGAAAGGACAGCCCCTTCAATAACTGGTGCTGGGAAAACTGGACAGGTACATGTAAAAGTATGAGATTAGAACACTCCCTAACACCATACACAAAAATAAACTCAAAATGGATTAGAGACCTAAATGTAAGGCCAGAAACTATCAAACTCTTAGAGGAAAACATAGGCAGAACACTCTATGACATAACTCACAACAAGATCCTTTTTGACCCACCTCCTAGAGAAATGGAAATAAGAACAAAAATAAACAAATGGGACCTAATGAAACTTCAAAGCTTTTGCACAGCAAAGGAAACCATAAACAAGACCAAAAGACAACCCTCAGAATGGGAGAAAATTTTTGCAAATGAAGGAACTGACAAAGGATTAATCTCCAAAATTTACAAGCAGCTCATGCTGCTCAATATCAAAAAAACAAACAACCCAATGCAAAAATGGGCAGAAGACCTAAATAGACATTTCCAAAGAAGATATACAGATTGCCAACAAACACATGAAAGAATGCTCAACATCATTAATCATTAGAGAAATGCAAACCAAAACTACAATGAGATATCATCTCACACCAGTCAGAATGGCCATCATCAAAAAATCTACAAACAATAAATGCTGGAGAGGGTGTGGAGAAAAGGGAACCCTCTTGCACTGCTGGTAGGAATATGAATTGGAACAGCCACTATGGAGAACAGTATGGAGGTTCCTTAAAAAGCTACAAGTAGACCTACCATATGACCCAGCAATCCCACTACTGAACATATACCCTGAGAAAACCATAATTCAAAAAGAGTCATGTACCAAAATGTTCATTGCAGCTCTATTTACAATAGCCAGGAGATGGAAACAACCTAAGTGTCCATCATCAGATGAATGGATAAAGAAGATGTGGCACATATATACAATGGAATATTACTCAGCCATAAAAAGAAATGGAATTGAGTTATTTGTAGTGAGGTGGATGGACCTAGAGTCTGTCATACAGAGTGAAGTAAGTCAGAAAGAGAAAGACAAATACCGTATGCTAACACATATATATGGAATCTAAGAAAAAAAAATGTCATGAAGAACCTAGGGGTAAGATGGGAATAAAGGCACAGACCTACTAGAGAATGGACTTGAGGATATGGGCAGGGGGAAGGGTAAGCTATGACAAAGTGAGAGAGTGGCATGGATATATATACACTACCAAACGTAAAATAGATAGCTAGTGGGAAGCAGCCGCATAGCAGAGGGAGATCAACTCGGTGCTTTGTGACCACCTAGAGCAGTGGGATAGGGAGGGTGGGAGGGAGGGAGATGCAAGAGGGAAGAGATATGGGAACATATGTATAGGTATATGTATAACTGATTCACTTTGTTATAAAGCAGAAACTAACACACCATTGTAAAGCAATTATACTCCAATAAAGATGTAAAATAAAAAAACCACTTAGAAGTTCTATAACTGATAAATATGATACATGAAATGAAGGATTCAATGAATGTATTTAACAGTAAATTAGCTGAACAAAGAGCAAACAAAACTAAAGAGAATTAGTGAACTAGAGACAGAAGCAACTGTTCAGAATGAAACATGAGATTTAAAAAAAAATAGTTTAAGAGACACAGAGAATACAATTTGAAGGCCTAACACAAATTTATTTGAAAGACCAGAGAAGAGGAGAGAGTGGACAGAGGACAATGGCTGAGAATTCTCCAGAACTTATAAGAATCTACAAATTCAAAAGGCTCAGCTGATGACTCCCAGGCGAAATAAATAAAAATAAATCAACATCTATACATATCATAGTGAAGCTTCATAAAAACAAAAAAAAAGAGGAAATTTTAGAATTAAAAGTACCGTAAAATAGCATATAATTTGGGAGGGAGGTAAATGGAGTTCAAATATCTTAAATTTCTTACATTGTCATGGGAAGAGGATAAATGTGCTAAGTAACATTATACTTTCATAAACAGGATGTCTGGTGTTATTCCTAGGGCAGTAGTTCTCATCCTTTTTGGTCTCCAGTGTCATTTACAGTCTTAAAAATTATTGAGTAGGGAGACGCAAGAGGGAAGACATATGGGAACATATGTTTATGTATGACTGATTCACTTTGTTATAAAGCAGAAACTAACACACCATTGTAAAGCAATTATACCCCAATAAAGATGTTAAAAAAAAATAATAAAAATAATAAAAAAATAAAAAATTATTGAGTATTCTAAGGATCTGTTGTTTATGTGAGCTGAATATATATTAATATTTACCATATTAGAAATAGAAAATTTTTAAAAATTACATATCTATTTATTTTAAAAAAAACAATATGTCCATTTCATATAACCTAAGTAACACTTTTTTATGAAAAGTAATCATAGTTTCCACAAAAATAGTGAAAAAAATATTATTTATATTTTTACAAGTTTCTTTAATCTCTAGCTTAATGGAAGATAGCCAGATTCTCACATCTGTTTCTGCTTCAATCCATTAAAACATGTTTTGGCTGAAGTAGATGAAGAAAATCCAGCTTCACAAAGATATGTCATAGTAAAAGGGAGATAACTGTGGATATTTTTATTTGAATCTATACCAAAATTTGACAAATGGCAGTTTCTTAAAGTTTATTTGCAATATGGAATCTAAAACCATATCAATAAAATTGTCTATGTTGCATCAGAATCCATTTGTCTAGCTTGTATCTTGCATAGATCTTCAACTCATGCATGATTTTATAACATCATACACTGCTAATCTGGAAAAATACTAGTCCAACGAGTTATGCAGATATTTGAAACATTGATATTTCCAAATGTATATTTTAAACACATTTATTGATGTTACCACTGACCTCATCAGAAAAGCCTCTAAGTTTTGGAAAACCAGAAAGCTGATGGTGACAAATAGAAATTTTCCAAAATGCTAATTTTGACTTGAAAGTTCAACTTTTGTCATTAGTTAAATATACTGCCTGTTATTGACAAGCTCATTTCACTCATTTTAGAAAATGTCTGCCAAACACCTAAATCTGAATATTCATAATTTGTCTGTTGGCTGTTATTTCAAGTAAAAATGATGTTCGGTGAAACTTGCAACTCGTATGAAATTTTTCAAAATAAAAGAATTAGGAAGAAAAATCAATGTAAGTTGCAACATTAATAATAAAATCATATGATCACTTCAAAAGGAAAATCATATGACCATATGATCATCTCAGGAGATGCAGAAAAAGAGTTTGATAAAATTCAACATCAACTAATGATTAAAAACTCTTAGTTAGGGACTTCCCTGGTGGTGCATTGGTTAAGAATCCGCCTGCCAATGCAGGGAACACGGGTTCGAGCCCTGGTCTGGGAAGATTCCCATATGCTGCGGAGCAACTAAGCCCGTGCGCCCACAACTACTGAGCCTGTGCTCTAGAGCCCGCGAGCCACAACTACTGAGCCCACATGCTGCAGCTACTGAAGCCTGCGCGCCTGGATCCCGTGCTCCGCAACAAGAGAAGCCACCGCAATGAGAAGCCCGCACACCGCAACGAAGACCCAACGAAGACAAAAAAACAAACAAACAACTCTTAGTTAAGAAAAAGTAACAGGGAGATTCCTTAATCTAATGAAATGTTTCTACAAAACAAAAATTCTATAGCAAACATTGCACTTCACATTTAATGGTAAAATGTTGGAAACTGTCTCTTTGAAGTTGGGATTTCCACTGTCACCATTGCTATGCAATATTGTACTGAGTTCCTAGCCAGTGCAGCAAATCAGAGAAAAAAAAATGAAACATATAAGGATTGGAAAAGAAGAAACAAAAATATAATTATTCACAGATGACATGATGGTGATGTGGTTCAAGGCAAGCCACCCAAAATATGCCACTTGGCATATTGATCATTTTGAATTAGAGTTACTTAAGAAATAACCTGTGCAATAAGGATACTCTGACCCTCCTTTGTTCCCCTGAACACAGGAAATAAATCTGTCACGTAGAAGGTACCCTCCCTGTACCAGAAGGTAAAGAGACATCCTTATCACCAGAGATAGAGAATTTAGGGCCAAGAAGGCTGTATAAACAAAACTTGTTACTTCTTCACTAATTTACTACCCCAAGCCCAAACTTCTTTGTTTTGTTAATTCTTCACAAATTTATTGTTTCTTTTTCTAAAAGGTATAAAAGCTGCCTGCTTTGGTCACTTCTTTGAGTCTCATATTTTTATGAGCTCTCATATCGACAAAATTAATTTTGTTTTTCTCCTGTTAAATCTCTTAGGTCAATTTAATTATTAGGCTGGCCAAAGTACCTAGAAAGAAAGAAGGGAAAAATATTCCTCCCCTAAAATGGTATCAGATAATCCACGTATAACTTGTTATAATTTTTATTAAAGTTAGAATTGTTAGGTACAAATCAGAATGCAAATCAATTGTATTTCAATATATCAGCAACAATAAAAAATTTTTAAGTATATCATTTACAATGGCATCAACATATAAAATACCTAGGTATAAATATCATAAAATATGTGCAAGACCTCTGTGGGGAAAATAACAAAACTTTCTTGATAAACATTTAAAAAGCTCTCCATAAATGGAGGGTTATAACATGGACATGGAATAGAAAACTTAATGATGTGAAGATGTAAATTCTCCTCAAACTGGTCTATAGATTCAAGGTAATCTTAATCAAAATCCCCAAATACCACAGGATTTCTTTTCTGGAGCTTTATAAGTTGATTCTAACATTTATATGGAAATGCAAAGGGCCAAGAAAGCTAAAACACCCCTGAGGAAGAACAAGGTGGTACTGGCACAAGGACAAACAAAGAGACCCATGGAACACAGTAAAGGGCCCAAAGAGTTGTGATGAAAGCACCAAGCAGAGTAGTAGAGAAAAAAAATCAGGCTTTAAAAAAAAGTGGAGCTGGAAGAACTGGATAAACTCATGGAAGAAAATAAATCTAGACTCTTACTTATATGCAAAAATCAGCTTCTGGTGAATTGGAAACCTGTATCTGAAAGACAACAGAAGCTTTAAGAAAAAAATATACAGGGGAAAACTTTTATAATATCACAATAGGAAATCTTTTCTTAGCATATAAAAGCACTAACAAGAAAGAAAAAGACTGAGAAAATAAACCATATTAAATTTAAGAATAGCTGTCCTTCAAAAGATGACATTAAGAGAGTGAAAAGGCAGGCCACAGAGATATTTATACAGTTGACCCTTGAACAACAGGTTTGAACTGCAGGGGTCCACTTACACAGGGATTATTTTTTCGATAGTAAATATTACAGTACTATATGGTCTGCCGTTGGTTGAATCCACAGATGTGAAACCACGGATGTTGAGGAATTATGTCTTCAGAGGGCTGACTATAAATTATATACGGATTTTTCAACTGCATGGAGGATTGGTGCCCCTAACCCCCTCGTTGTTCAAGGGTCCACGGTATATATTTTCTCCCTCTCCTAGGGTGTGAGTGTGTGTGTGTGTATCCTAGAAAGAGTTAATATACAAGATATATAACAAATTCTTACAAATCAATAATAAAAGACAGGAAACAGCCAAAGCAACAGAAAGACTGACAAAATTCAATTGTTACGTAAAAAAGGAAATTCAAATGGCAAATAAACATAAGAAAAGGTGCCTATTATTAGTAATCAGAAAAATACAAATTAAAACAATAAGATGTGTTTGCAAATTTACCAGGTTGCCTGAAATTAAAATGTCTGACAATACCAAGTGTTAAAAAGAATGTACTGTATAGTAACTGGAAATCTCAAGCAATAACTGGTAAGAGTGTTAAGTTTATATTAACACTTTGAAAAACTGTAGCATTATCCTGTATATCTGAATATATGTATATACCCTAAGACCCAGGAATTCTACTTCTTGATATATGTATCCTATAAAAGTGCATTATTTTATGTACCAGGATTCATGTACAAGAATATTTAGAGCAGCATTGTTTATAAAACTCTTAGATTGCAAACAACACAAATTTTCATCAACACACTTGTGCAAGGGAATACTATCTAGCATTGAAAACAAATCAACAACATGGATGAATATTAAAAACATTACGTTGAGCAAAAGCCAGATACAAAGAAACACATAGTAGAAGATTCTATTTATATAACACCTTAGTAAGCTAAGAGTAGGATTTTTTTTTAACGTGATAAAGAATATCATTCTGAAACCAAAACCAAAACCAACATCACAGTGCCCTACCAGGGTAGCAGTCATGTGTTGTAAGATGGTAGCTAAATGGTCTTCAAAAACAGTTTTTTGTAGACAAATATGTTGAGAAATGCCACATATATTCTCCACCTCTTGGATTGCCAATGCATATTAAACACTAAAGGCTATGTAAAGTCATTCACTAGGGAAATCTGTCTCATTTTGCTTAATTCAGAGTTCCAGAAAATTATTTGGAAACCTCACCTTATTTTGGGGGGGCGGGGGTGTAGGAAACTGATTAACATCTTATGGGATAAGAGTTTGGAATATAGTTTGGAAACTCTGCACTAGATATAGTCTTGTTAGGGCTGGGAGCAAGACATGAATGCCCACTGATATCATAATTAGTTCACATTGTTCTGGAAGTTCAATAAAATAAATGAAGCCCAGAGGCAGGGTTGGGGGAGGTATTAATACTGGAACAGAGGAGAAAAATCATCATTATTTGCAAATGATATGATAATCTTCCTTGCAAACACAACCAACCAAAGAAAAATGATTAGAACTAATAGCGGATTAAAAAATGGTAGCCGGCTACAATATGAATGTACAAAATTATCAACAATACCATCAGGAAAACCAGAACTAGAATAAAAAGAACTCTAATGTACAGTAGCAACCAACAGGAAAAATACCTAGGGAAAAAAACTGAATATGAAATTTGTGAATGCTCTAAGAAAATGAGCACCTTATATAAGAATGAACTGCAATAGGCTGTCCAGATACAGAATTATAAGTGGTTTTTAAGAAAAAAACAAAACAAAACTTGAATTGCTACATCCAGGCTAGATGATTGCTGAAGTTTATTTCAGGTCTAAGATCTTGTAATCTACTATTGGACAAGTCAAACCCTTTGAGTTATTGGAATCTGATATTAAGGTTAAATATAATATTTATACTTGCTTTGGAGTCTCTTTTTCCTTTATTGCTATTGGTAATTATAATTTGAAATCCCTTTCTTGTTTGAATAATTATTTTTAAACTATTTTAAATCTTCTTCTAGATATCATGGGTTATTGACCCAGTAAATGAAATTACTGAGCCCACAGTATTTTAATGCTTTAATGAAGTGACTTTCTAAAATGCACAGTCCCTATAACCATGTAAAGCACAGCAATTAGTTAAAACTGAAAAATACCACTCTTCCAGGACCCAAGATTGCAGAAACTAGACAAACTAAAGACTCCACTCAGGCTTCAGAAGATCAAACGACAACAATAAACAAATAATTACTTGCAGGATGAATGAACCAAAATGCTTTGTTGAAAATTATCGTACATCTTGGCCACATTTTTAAGAGCAGATTTCAGACTTTCTTAGCGTCTTCTCCAAAGTCTACGAAACTAGATTTTAGAACTCTCCATGGGATAATTTTGATAATGAGTAATTTGGGCATCTCGCAGGTACCAAATACTATAGCAACTTTACATGTTTTAAAGCTGAAAAAAAAAAAAATAAGGTCCTTAAGTGAAACCAGATCAGTTGCCATAAAATGTTAAAGCATAGCCAATGCAAAATGTAAACAACTGTTTAATTTTTGTTTCACTTACAAAATAGGTTTACTGACAGGCCATGGAGAGAATGGGATTCCTTCTCACCTTAAAAGAAGGAAATCTGAACCTTGCAAGAATGTTGGCTGCGGGCTGCAGCTAACATACAAATCCTCAGCACAGCTTCCTTGCCTCACTCCTGGGCTCCAGTCTGTAACTGCAGATCTGAAACCCAGGGCCTAATTAATAATCTAATGAATTAGGTAGGAATATATTATTGATTGGCCTGATCATAAAAATAAATAAATAACCTTTCAGTACCATTTAATTCACTTGGTGGGGAGTAGGGAGCTGGGAAATGAGGGGGTGAGGCAGAGAGGGTGAGTATGAAAAGTCAAATAATTTTTCTATTTCTATTTTTTATGAAAACATTTTTCGTGTGTGTGTGTGCAACTGCTGTAAACAAACAAGTGCTAATTTTAGGTAAAGTTTAGGTAACATTTCAAAAAATGGGATTTGCTCCAATTAAGTGTTTATTGCTTGTTAGAGGAGACAAGAAGTTAATGATACCGTGGCCATATCCTTTCTATACCTTTTTGGTTCCAAAAGCATACATTTGCCCATAAACCATACTTTCCAAAATGGGTTAAACAATGAAGACATAATTTAAAATAAAAACTATTAACACCAGGGCTTTGAAGGTTTAATATATAAACATTTATATATAAATATATATAATTTTATCGAGTAATTTCAACACCATCAACCTTCTACATTCTCTCATATTCTGCTTCTATCTCATCAGAAAGAACTTAAGTTGTTTTGGGAAAATTATAATGGAACCAGTTTCCAGCAGCATAGTAGAATAAAAACAAGCATTGGCTTTGTCATCAGACTAGCATTCAAATCCCTCTCTTTCCCTTTCTAGCTGCATACTTTTGCAACGATTTCTCAACTCTTGACTCTCTGTTTCTTAACTTCTGCAACTAATTTATTAGCTACCCGTGAGCAACCTCCATATTTGTCCCACAGCAAATCTGAGTAAAATTCAACACTACTCCTCATTTCCCACAAAAGAAAAACCACCCCACAGAGTATAAGTGGACAACGGAAATTTCACCGAAGATGATATGGGAATATGGAAAAAGGTTCTCCCCTTCCAAACATTCATTTCTTCCAAGCAACATATCCTAAACTCTATATCTCTCCATTTATTTACAGAGCAGTATATTTCTCTGGGTTCCTCCAAGTTGAATGCTCACACCTACCATTCACCCAGCCCCTTAAAGACTCTCTAGTGAGGCTTCCGGGAAGATGGCGGAAGAGTAAGACGGGGAGATCACCTTCCTCCCCACAGATACACCAGAAATATATCTACACGTGGAACAACTCCTACAGAACACCTACTGAACGCTGGCAGAAGACCTCAGACCTCCCAAAAGGCAAGAAACTCCCCACGTACCTGGGTAGGGCAAAAGAAAAAAGAATAAACAGAAACAAAAGTATAGGGACGGGACCTGCACCAGTGGGAGGGAGCTGTGAAGGAGGAAAGTTTTCTACACACTAGGAAGCCTCTTCGCGGGCGGAGACTGTGGGTGGCGGAGGGGGAAAGCTTCGGAGCCACGGCGGAGAGCACAGCAACAGGGGTGCGGAGGGCAAAGCGTAGAGATTTCCGCACAGAGGATCAGGGCCGACCGGCACTCACCAGCCCGAGAGGCTTCTCTGCTCACCTGCCGGGGTGGGCGGGGCTTGAGGCTCGGGCTTCGGTCGGAGCGCCGGGAGAGGACTGGGGTTGGCGGCTTGAACACAGCCTGAAGGGGTTAGTGCACCACGGCTAGCCGGGAGGGAGTCCGGGGAAAAGTCTGGACCTGCCGAAGAGGCAAGAGACTTTTTCTTCCCTCTTTGTTTCCTGGTGCGCGAGGAGAGGAGATTAAGAGCGCTGCTTAAAGGAGCTCCAGAGACGGGCGCGAGCCGCAGCTAAAAGTACGGACCCGAGACACGGGCATGAGACGCTACGGCTGCTGTTGCCGTCACCAAGAAACCTGTGTGCGACCACAGGTCACTTTCCAAAACCTCCTTCCGGGGAGCCTGTGCAGCCCGCCACTGCCAGGGTCCCGGGATCCAGGGACAACTCCCCCGGGAGAACGCAAGGCGCGCCTCAGGCTGGTGCAACGTCGCGCCGGCCTCTGCCGCCGCAGGCTCGCCCCGCACTCCGTGCCCCTCCCTCCCCCGCCCCCGCCTGAGTGACCCAGAGCCCCCGAATCAGCGGCACCTTTAACCCCATCCTGTCTGAGCAAAGAACAGACGCCCTCCGGCGACCTACACGCAGAGGAGGGGCCAAATCCAAACCTGAGCCCCTGGGAGCTGTGAGAACAAAGAAGAGAAAGGGAAATCTCTCCCAGCAGCCTCAGAAGCAGCGGATTAAAGCTCCACAATCAACTTGATGTACCCTGCATCTCTGGAATCCATGAATAAACAACGAATCATCCCAAATTGAGGAGGTGGACTTTGAGAGCAAGATTTATGATTCTTTCCCCTTTTCCTCTTTTTGTGAGTGTGTATGTGTATGCTTCTGTGTGAGATTTTGTCTCTATAGCTTTGCTTCCACCATTTGTCCTAGGGTTCTAGCCTTCCTTTTTTTAAAAAAAAAATTTTTTTTCTTAATAATTATTTTTTATTTTAATAACTTTATTTTATTTTACTTTATCTTCTTCCTTTCTTTCCTTCCTTCTCTCCTTTAGACAATGAATCATCCCAAATTGAGGAGGTGGACTTTGAGAGCAAGATTTATGATTTTTTCTCCTTTTCCTCTTTTTGTGAGTGTGTATGTCTATGCTTCTGTGTGAGATGTTGTCTGTATAGCTTTGCTTCCACCATTTGTGCTAGGGTTCTATCTATTTTCAAAACATTTCTTTTCTTAATAATTATTTTTTTATTTTAATAACTATTATATTTTATCTTACTTTATTTTATTTTACTTTTTCTTTCTTTCTTTCCTTTCGTTCTTCCTTCCTTCCTTCCTTCCTCCCTCCTCTCTTTCTTTCTTTCTACTTCTACTAATTCTTTCTTTCTGCTTTTTCTCCCTTTTATTCTGAGCCGTGTGGATGAAAGGCTCTTGGTGCTGCAGCCAGGAGTCAGTGCTGTGCCTCTGAGGTAGGAGAGCCAACTTCACGACACTGGTCCACAAGAGACCCCCCCAGCTCCACATAATATCAAATGGCAAAAATCTCCCAGAGAGCTCCATCTCAACACCAGCACCCAGCATCACTCAACAACCAGCAAGCTACAGTCCTGGACAACCTATGCCAAACAACTAGCAAAACAGGAACACAACCCCACCCATTAGCAGAGAGGCTGCCTAAAATCATAATAAGTCCACAGACACCCCAAAACACACAACCAGACGTGGACCTGCCCACCAGAAAGACAAGATCCAGCCTCATCCACCAGAACACAGGCACTAGTCCCCTCCACCAGGAAGCCTACACAACACACTGAACCAACCTTAGCCACTGGGGACAGACACCAAAAACAACGGGAACTATGAACCTGCAGCCTGCAAATAGGAGACTCCAAACACAGTAAGATAAGCAAAATGAGAAGAGAGAAAAACACACAGCAGAAGACGGAGCAACATAAAAAACCCACCAGACCTAACAAATGAAAAGGAAATAGGCAGTCTACCTGAAAAAGAATTCAGAATAATGATAGTAAAGATGATCCAAAATCTTGGAAATAGAATGGACAAAATGCAAGAAACATTTAACAAGGACCTAGAAGAACTAAAAATGAAACAAACAACGATGAACAACACAATAAATGAAATTAAAAATACTCTAGATGGGATCAATAGCAGAATAACTGAGGCAGAAGAACGGATAAGTGACCTGGAAGATAAAAGAGTGGAAATAACTACTGCAGAGTAGAATAAAGAAAAAAGAATGAAAAGAACTGAGGACAGTCTCAGAGACCTCTGGGACAACATTAAATGCACCAACATTCGAATTATAGGGGTTCCAGAAGAAGAAGAGAAAAAGAAAGGGACTGAGAAAATATTTGAAGAGATTATAGTTGAAAACTTCCCTAATATGGGAAAGGAAATAGTTAATCAAGGCCAGAAACCACAGAAGAGTCCATAAAGGATAAATCTAAGGAGAAATATGCCAAGACACATATTAATCAAAAATTAAATACAAAGAAAACATATTAAAAGCAGCAAGGGAAAAACAACAAATAACACACAAGGGAATCCCCATAAGGTTAACAGCTGATTTTTCAGAAGAAACTCTGCAAGCCAGAAGGGACTGGCAGGACATATTTAAAGTGATGAAGGAGAAAAACCTGCAACCAAGATTGCTCTACCCAGCAAGGATCTCATTCAGATTTGATGGAGAAATTAAAACCTTTACAGACAAGCAAAAGCTGAGAGAGTTCAGCACCACCAAACCAGCTTTACAACAACTGCTAAAGGAACTTCTCTAGGCAAGAAATGCAAGAGAAGGAAAAGACCTACAATAACAAACCCAAAACAATTAAGAAAATGGGAATAGGAACATACATATTGATCATGACCTTAAGTGTAAATGGATTAAATGCTCCCACCAAAAGACACAGATTGGCTGAATGGTTACAAAACAAGACCCATATATTTGCTGTCTACAAGAGACTCACTTCAGACTTAGAGACACATACAGACTGAAAGTGAGGGGATGGAAAAAGATATTCCATACAAATGGAAACCAAAAGAAAGCTGGAGTAGCAATTCTCATATCAGACAAAATAGACTTTAAAATAAAGACTATTACAAGGGACAAAGAAGGAGACTACATAATGATCAAGGGATCGATACAAGAAGATATAAAAATTGTAAACATTTATGCACCCAACATAGGAGCACCTCAATACATAAGGCAAATACTAATAGCCATAAAAGGGGAAATCGACAGTAACACATTCATAGTAGGGGCCTTTAACACCCCACTTTCACCAATGGACAGATCATCCAAAATGAAGATAAATAAGGAAACACAAGCTTTAAATGATACATTAAACAAGATGCACTTAATTGATATTTATAGGACATTCCATCCAAAAACAATAGAATACACATTTTTCTCAAGTGCTCATGGAACATTCTCCAGGATAGATCATAACTTGGGTCACAAATCAAGCCTTGGTAAATTTAAGAAAATCGAAAGTGTTTCAAGTATCTTTTCCGACCACAATGCTATGAGACTAGATCTCAATTACAGGAAAAGATCTGTAAAAAATACAAACACATGGAGGCTAAAAATACACTACTTAATAATGAAGTGATCACTGAAGAAATCAAAGAGGAAATTAAAAAATACCTAGAAACAAATGACAATGGAGATAGGATGACACAAAATCAATGGGATGCAGCAAAAGCAGTTCTAAGAGGGAAGTTTATAGCAATACAATCCTACCTCAAGAAACAGGAAACATCTCGAATAAACAAGCTAACCTTGCACCTAAAGCAATTAGAGAAAGAAGAACAAAAAAACCGCAAAGTTAGCAGAAGGAAAGAAATCATAAAGATCAGATCAGAAATAAATGAAAAAGAAATGAAGGAAACAATAGCAAAGATCAATAAAACTAAAAGCTGGTTCTTAGAGAAGATAAACAAAATTGATAAACCATTAGCCAGACTCATCAAGAAAAAAATGGAGAAGACTCAAATGAATAGAATTAGAAATGAAAAAGGAGAAGTAACAACTGACACGGCATAAATACAAGAGATCATGAGAGATTACTACAAGCAACTCTATGCCAATAAAATGGACAACCTGGAAGAAATGGACAAATTCTTAGAAATGCACAACCTGCCGAGACTGAATCAGGAAGAAATAGAAAATATGAACAGACCAATCACAAGCAGTGAAATTGAAACTGTGATTTAAAAATTTTCCAACAAACAAAAGCCCAGGACCAGAAGCCTTCACAGGCGAATTCTATCAAACATTTAGAGAAGAGCTAACACCTATCCTTCTCAAACACTTTCAAAATATAGCAGAGGGAGGAACACTCGCAAACTCATTCTACAAGGCCGCCATCACCTTGATACCAAAACCAGACAAGGATGTCACAAAGAAAGAAAACTACAGGCCAATATCACTGATGAACATAGATGCAAGAATTCTCAACAAAATACTAGCAAACAGAATCCAATAGCACATTAAAAGGATCATACACCATGATCAAGTGGGGTTTATTCCAGAAATGCAAGGATTCTTCAATATATGCAAAACAATCAATGTGATAAACTATATTAGCAAATTGAAGGAGAAAAACCATATGATCATCTCAATAGATGCAGAGAAAGCTTTCAACAAAATTCAACACCCATTTATGATAAAAACCCTGCAGAAAGTAGGCATAGAGGAAACTTTCCTCAACATAATAAAGGCCATATATGACAAACCCACAGCCAACATCGTCCTGAATGGTGAAAAACTGAAAGCATTTTCACTAAGATCATGAACAAGACAAGGTTGCCCACTCTCACCACTCTTATTCAACATAGTTTTGGAAGTTTTAACCACAGCAATCAGAGAAGAAAAGGAAATAAAAGGAATCCAAATCGGAAAAGAAGAAGTAAAGCTGTCACTGTTTGCAGTTGACATGATACTCTACATAGAGAATCCTAAAGATGCTACCAGAGAACTACTAGAGCTAATCAATGAATTTGGTAAAGTAGCAGGATACAAAATTAATGCACAGAAATCTCTGGCATTCCTGTACACTAATGATGAGAAATCTGAAAGTGAAATAAAGAAAACATTCCCATTTACCTTTGCAACAAAAAGAATAAAATATCTAGGAATAAACCTACCTAAGGAGACAAAAGACCTGTATGCACAAAATTATAAGACACTCATGAAAGATATTAGAGATGATACAAATAGATGGAGAGATATACCACGTTCTTGGATTGGAAGAATCAACATTGTGAAAATGACTCTACTACCTAAAGCAATCTACAGATTCAATGCAATCCCTATCAAGCTACCACTGGTATTTTTCACAGAACTAGAACAAAATATTTCACAATTTATATGGAAACAAAAAAGACCCCGAATAGCCAAAGCAATCTTGAGAATGAAAAACGGAGCTGGAGGAATCAGGCTCCCTGACTTCAGACTATACTCCAAAGGTACAGTAATCAAGATAGTATGGTACCGGCACAAAAACAGAAAGATAGATCAATGGAACAGGATAGAAAGCCCAGAGATAAACCCATGCACATGTGGTCACCTTATCTTTGATAAAGGAGGCAGGAATGTACAGTGGAGAAAGGACAGCCTCTTCAATAAGTGTGCTGGGAAAACTGGACAGGTACATGTAAAAGTATGAGATTAGAACACTCCCTAACACCATACACAAAAATAAACTCAAAATGGATTAAAGACCTAAATGTAAGGCCAGAAACTATCAAACTCTTAGAGGAAAACATAGGCAGAACACTCTATGACATAAATCACAACAAGATCCTTTTTGACCCACCTCCTAGAGGAATGGAAATAAGAACAAAAATAAACAAATGGGACCTAATGAAACTTAAAAGCTTTTGCACAGCAAAGGAAACCATAAACAAGACCAAAAGACAACCCTCAGAATGGTAGAAAATTTTTGCAAATGAAGCAACTGACAAAGGATTAATCTGCAAAATTTATAAGCAGCTCATGCATCTGAATAACAAAAAAACAAACAACCCAATGCAAAAATGGGCAGAAGACCTAAATAGACATTTCTCCAAAGAAGATATACAGACTGCCAACAAATACAAGAGAGAATGCTCAACTTCATTAATCATTAGAGAAATGCAAATCAAAACTACAATGAGATATCATCTCACACTCGTCAGAATGGCCATCATCAAAAAAATCTAGAAACAATAAATGCTGGAGAGGGTATGGAGAATAGGGGACCCTCTTGCACTGTTGGTGGGAATGTAAATTGATACAGCCACTGTGGAGAACAGTATGGAGGTTCCTTAAAAAAACTAAAACTAGAACTACCATATGACCCAGGAATCCCACTACTGGGCATATACCCTGAGAAAACCATAATTCAAAAAGAGTCATGCACCAAAATGTTCATTGCAGCTCTATTTACAATAGCCCGGAGATGGAAACAACCTAAGTGTCCACCATCGGATGAATGGATAAAGAAGATATGGCAGATATATACAATGGAATACTACTCAGCCATAAAAAGAAAGGAAATTGAGCTATTTGTAATGAGGTGGATAGACCTAGAGTCTGTCATACAGAGTGAAGTAAGTCAGAAAGAGAAAGACAAATACCGTATGCTAACACATATATATGGAATTTAAGGGGAAAAATGTCATTAAGAACCTAGGGGTAAGACAGGAATAAAGAAACAGACCTACTAGAGAATGGACTTGAGGATATGGGGAGGGGGAAGCGTAAGCTGTGACAAAGCGAGAGAGAGGCATGGACATATATATACACTACCAAACGTAAGGTAGATAGGTAGTTGCAAGCAGCCGCATAGCACAGGGAGATCTGCTTGGTGCTTTGTGACCGCCTGGAGGGGTGAGATAGGGAGGGTGGGAGGGAGGGAGACGCAAGAGGTAAGAGATATGGGAACATATGTATATGTACAACTGATTCACTTTGTTATAAAGCAGAAACTAACACACCATTGTAAAGCAATTATACTCTAATAAAGATATTAAAAAAAAAAGACTCTCTAGTTATTAGGATCCACGCTTCTTAGGGGTGAGTAGAGATGCATCGATAATAAATCATGTGATTAATAAACAGAAGCACACACGTTCACATTTTCGTGGGGAAATAAAGGCTTTTTATTTCCTGCATTGTATCATGTGAGGATTCCCTTCAGAACTTGTAAAATCATTTTGTTTAGGCTTTGCTCTGTTATTTTTCTTAGAATATGTTAGTAATAAAGTTAAATATGTTTCAGAAGCATTGTACACTTGTTACCCTCATTTTTTTTCCACACAAGCCTGCTTGGTAGAAAAATGCTACTTAGAAAACATCAGGAGGTAAAATGTCAGATTCAGCTTAAGGACAAACAGAGCGAAGGCTTCTGTGTGGGTTGGATCACACATGTGGATTATGAATGGTGAATAAAATCATTCTTCCATCTCATGATAAGAATAATTTCTCAGACCTGAGCTCCCCCACTGCCCCACAGAGGAAATCTAAGTAACAATTGTGATCCGTTCTTAAGACTGCACTGCAAGCTTTAAAAGAAGACCAAGGCCAGGAAAATTCCACTAATGCTTTTTGTCTTCTCTGAGCGATGATAAGATAGTTCCTAATCAAACAGCATTGGGCTTTGTTTCTTAGAAACAAAAGGACAGATTACACTAAAAAAAACTTTTAATAAAATTAATTTTAAAATAGATTCCTAGCTGGGTGTTGGGAAGGCTGTTCTCAAAAAAAATAGAGTGTTATTTGTAGTCCTTTTTGGAAAACTAGTTAGGTTTTATGCGTAGTATGGATAACCACAGATGGCAGTAACGTGTATAATGTATGCAAAGGGGAATGGTTCCAGGCTGATATTTTTTCCCTGGAAAACTTTCTAATATTTCCACATTAATAATGGGCCATTATCTAGAAATTGAAGCTGCTAAGTCCAGACACCATAGGACTTGTAGTTATGCTTTGAATGTGTTCTTGCAAGTATCCAGCTGCAAGTTAAATGCAGTGTAGCCTATGGCTTCCCAAGCTGAATTTCGACTTTTATTTCTAGCTAACTGACCTGTGCTCTGGTTTTTGACTGCAGCATGAGGTCAATCCACAAAAATATCCTGGATGAATGAGAGGACATTGCCACCAAACCCTGAGTTCCAACTCTCAAGCTGGAAGTCTAACCTCTAATTTACTCTAGTCCCAGGCTGATGAGACCCATTATTTAATGAAGTCTCTCTTGGTTGTCTGTCTATCAAAGTATTTGTGTTCATGGAGAGAAAGTGATAAGCCAAAATGCTAATTATCCATTTTTCTAAAATAAAATGTCCATGCTAAGAATAACGAGTTATTAAAATAGCACTTTCATCTGACATAATACATCTTAACAAGCTCTTTGTATCCAGGGATTTTCATTGCCGGACATCTTATCTAATAAAAAGGAAGAGATCTACTTTCTATCTATTCAGGCTTTGTTAGCATTGGTCATCAGCTTTTGAATTTGAATGCTGTTGGAAATAATGAGATAAGATGGGGACATCCAGTCTTTAAAAACAGACTTTTTAAAAAAACCTATGCTTAATGTATTGATTTATAACATCATGTGTCCAGGTACCTGGGTCTAAAATAGTGGTTCTCAACTGGGAGCGGTTTTCCTCCCTAGGTGACGTTTGGAAATGTCTGGAGAGATCTGGGGTGTGGGGTGAGGTTCTACTGGCATCTAGTGGGTAGAGGATCTTTCAATGAACAGCAAAGGTCCCCACAACAAAGAATTATCCAGCCCAAAAAGTCAGTAGTGCTGAGGTGGAGAAACTCAGGTCTAAAAGAAATCAAGGAATCCTAATAAACGATTAGGCAACAGTCTAATGAAATTAAGCTATACAAATGCTATGAATTTAACCTTTTCTGTGTTCCAAGTTTTACTGATTTTTCACAAGAGTCTACCTTCTTAGAATAGTACTGGTTGTACTGAATGTAAGTTAAGCCCTAATTTCGTAAGATCCCAGGTTTACATCTCGGTCTTGTGCTAGATTATGTAGAAAACTTTCCCTCTGATGAAAACTGGATGGAGAAAAGTATGTACTGAAGGAGAAATAGGAAAGAATAGAAAGATGGTAAATAAGAAGAGACAGGGATGGTTGAGTGAAAGTGAGTAAAATCAATTCCAATGTTATGAGTCAAACATATATATTCCTAATAGCTTTGAGACTTATTTCTAAAGAATATGCAATCCTGCAAAAAGTTTTGTGAGCTAGTGAATTTATGTGCTACCAATATCATCAGCATTACCTGCCCACATAACCCACATTCATTTATATATAACCACGCAGGTGGAATAATTTCCATCCTGTCACAGGCTTACATCACACACTTAAAACTTGAGGCCTTTCACACACAGGGACTGCTTTAGTTCAAGAGCTGAAATAACTGTCACCAACACAACAATTTTATTAATCACTTAAAAAATTAATAGACATTTTGATAATTGGGAATAAAGTAATTTGGGGAGCATAAATAATGTGCCATTTTGTTTTCTGTATGAAATTGTAGTATTCAACTTCCAAGGTAAAGTCCTAAGTTATTTTTTGATCATAAAACAACTTACAGGTTCAACCTCTTCTAGTCTTCCTACAGGAAAAGTCAAGAGAAAACAGTTTATATTCTAGACAGGTTTCTGTTTCCTTGGCACACAAACTCCTAGCACTAGAGAGCTGTGAAGAACACAGTGGTTTGGGGTTGGCAAGCTCTGAGCATTTCAGTTCCCAGCAGCCAGGCTCCTCTGAGGCCTGCCAAAGCCACAGAGCAACACTTAGTCTTTGGAGCCAAAACCCCTTGGTCGGGAACCATCATTCTCTGTGCAAAAACTCCGTATGTGCTCCATTAGCTAAAAGGTTGATTACCAGTAGCAGAACCTTTAATAAATCTTAGCTAAGTTTTGAAATCTGAAGGATGCTAGTGTTATAGAAATTCAGTAGTCAATAAATCCATAATGTAGATGCCAGAGAGGGGCAGCCATCCCTATTAGTTAACATCAGAGTCCCTCTCATGGCTCAGATTTAATATAATAAATTCCTTTCAAAAAATAAAAAAAAACAACAACTTGGAGAGTAAAGATAATAATAGCTGCAGATACTGGTAGAAAGAATCATCAACATTTATTTACAATGGAACAACTTATCTAAAATTCATGTATACCCAATGAAGAAATATTTGTTAGGATACAAGGTGGCTCCTCCGAAACAAAATGAAACACAGAAGTAAAAATACCGTGAAAACAATATAAATAGTAAATCATTTCTATAAATAAACGAGCACAGGGAAATCTATCAAAACCCATTAAAACAGGAATTGGACATATAACTGAGTTCGTATGTAAAGGCTGGATTAAAGTTCAGCATGATACAATGATAGAAAGTGGTAGCAGATTATTGATAGGGGAGAAAGCAAATATCCAGCTGTGTTAAATTGCTGGCTATTATAAAAAATTAAATCATATACATTCTTAATATGTGGAGCCAAAAAGTTAGGCTGAGTGTATAAACAGTATTATGTAAAAGCAGAATACTAAATCATCTAGAAAACAAACACATCGAGATGTTTGGCATTTGATCTTATTTTCATCATTCTCTCAAAGTATGACCATTTTTTCATTTCCTCCTTGACAGATAAATTGTGTCCAGCACAAAAATCTTCCAGGAGAAAGTAATTAAAATGTGGTTGATGTGTGCCATACTTTCTTAATAGAAAACATTTTTAAGAGGATAAATTAAAAGTGATCTCAAAGGTTAAATGTAATGAAGTGTGCCTAAGATACACAGTTACCAATTAAAAACATATTTGTGGTAATTAGCATTCAAAATAAACATGGAGGTCCTGAGCTTGGGAATCCACATTTCATACTCTCAAAAGGCATATAGGTCCATGAAAGTAACTGAATCCAAACACAAAGGACACAAAGCAAGACACTGCCCTCTGGCATTAGGTTCCCAGTCATAATCAGCCAGCAACCAAATTTCTCTAAGTTTCTTGACCAGGTCATGTTCTTGCCTCAGCCTCAGAACTTGGACTATTCTGTTTCTTTTTCCCTGGAATACTTGCCCTCCACTTCCCCTGCCATTTTTGCAGGTAACTTCTCATCATGCACCACCAAGCTTAAATGTCAGCTTCTCAAAGTCTTATCCTGACCACCCATCCAGCTCAAAGTAAATCCTCCCCATTAGGTCTTTTCATAGCACACAGCATTGTACCCTCAGAGACATTATCATAATTGTAACTGTGTACTTATTAATCCATTTACTCATTTATTGTCAGTCTCTCCGGTTAAACCCTACATTTCTTGAAGGAAGAGAACAATCCATTTGCAACTGCATCAACAGCACTAACAATCTACCTGCCCCAAAGCAGGTGTTAATAATATATATATATATTTTTTGCGGTACGCAGGCCCCCCCCACCGCTGCGGCCTCTCCCGCCGCGGAGCACAGGCTCCCGACCCGCAGGCTCAGTGGCCATGGCTCACGGGCCCAGCCGCTCCGCGGCACGTGGGATCCTCCCGGACCGGGGCACAAACCCGCGTCCCCCGCATTGGCAGGCAGACTCCCAACCACTGCGCCACTAGGGAAGCCCTAATAATATTTTTGAATGCATGAAAATAGATTCAGATGTACTGTAAATATCACACTCGTTATCTGCGATGTTTACTGATAGAGTGGTTTTAACACCATTACCCAAATGTCAATGTTAAATAGTGTTCTGCTTTATTTACATAGCATCTTATATTTTTCAGAACGTAAGTCTTAACATTTTTTAAGTGCAGTGAATTCTGAGGAATCTCCAAGAATATGGAGACCTCTGGTACCACTGGGTCATACAGTTCACCAACTTCTTATTGAACTGGGAAACAATATAAAATATAAACTGTACTCAGTGTATTCAGTGTCTAAACCACACAAATATATGCCTTTGTGTATATAAGCACATGTGCACATGTGTCAAAACACACTATAGCAGATTCCTAGTCAGGAGCTCTGCTGGACACTTTCATGATAAAGATATGTGAGGATTTAGCCCTTGAGTTCTTTCTGCTCCTGAACTTTTCAAAAATTGCTTTTTTAACCTACATTTTACTTTAGCATCCAAGAGGTCTAATATGAAATTTCAGATAAAGTATCATATTGAGTTAGAGAGACTGAATCTAAAAGAGACTTGAATTTATAATAAAAAGGTGATGATAGCTGGAGAAGCCAGGATCACAGGATTTTTTCCTTCATTAAGCAGGTCAGTTCAAATGGGTACAACATGAAAATGGAAGAGGGGCTTGAAAGCAAGAAAAATAAAAAATAACAACACAGTAGGATTATTCATCTACACATAAGACTATAAAATAATTTTAACCTTCATGTTTAAGAAAAAGGCAGATTTTAAGTGTTATTTGAGAGGAGTACAATATGTAATATTCAATTGCAATTTTAATGATTAATTAGTCGATAAATTCTATAAAAGCAAGGAAATGGTTTTATTCTTTGTATAACTCCAGCATCTAAAATAGTGTCTGAAAAAACATAAAATAAAAATTAAAAAATAGTGTCTGACATCTAGTAGGCAATCAGTAAATATTTGTTAAATGAATAATAGCAACTTCTATTAACACTCTGTCAAATATTGTGCTAAACGGCTCATAAATAATATACCAATTAATCATCACATCAACCTTAGGAGGAAGGTTTATCATTACTATTTTATAAATGAATTAAAACAATCCAAATAATTTCTGCGGGATCTGAGAGCAAAGCTAGCATTCACATCCAGGACTAGATGACTGCAGAGTCTGCTTTCCTACCCACCACACTAAACAGACTTTTTGGACTTGCAGAAGTGTATGGAGCAGAAATGCAACCACATTTAAAAGGATGTGCAGAAAAAATATCAGAATGTAAGATGAACTACAGAGCTGGAGAACAGGTCCTATTTCTGTGCAATCAGTTCACTGAAGCTGCAAGTACAATGCCTAAGATGTTACGGAAGTGCGTAAAGGCAGGATGGGGGTGGGAAAGGGAGTCCAGAAAAAATAGATAGCAAATAAATAAAGAGCTCATTCCTTTCCATGGTAACAACTATACCTCTAGCTGCAACACTGCCAGTGCTGTCAGAAGAACCTTGCAGAAGTGGCAGGGCATTTCTGCCAAAACAGGGCAGACCCTGTTTTTCAAAAGAATAATAATGAAAAAATAAAGTCCTGTGGTGCTTTTCCTCTATCGGGCCTGCTTATAAATTCATAGCACAGCATGGAGGTTATTAAAATCCCATATGTGAGAACCACACACAGCACAAAGAGATATGAATTGGCGTTCCAAGGAGATAATGGTATCTAATAGGCAAAACAAGTAGTAGGGTTTCATTTTTATTGAGTACATTTGAAAAGGGCTCAGCATCCAACTACTGCGTGTGGATAGCTGACCATCCAAAGACCGTTTCTCCCCTTCCTTCCTAGGGATTAATAAGTGGGATATAAAGAGTAGGGCTGTTATCTGCCCAAGTCTGGATATTCCCATGACATTCTTCCTTTGCTTGCAACTGTTTGAAATAGAGTGGATCAAAGTGTCTCTGGTTGACTTGGCACAAAAGGGAAACAGAGCAAACCTCCCCCTGCTCCCCGTGTAGCATCAGGCAGTCCCAGGAGTCTGAAGGAGCTCACCATTTCCGGTCCAGAGTACACCAGAGACTCATCTCAGGGCCCAGCACAGGCTGGTTTACACTTTGTTATTTTGGGGCTCATTTGTTCACACGTTTATTTATTTGTTTGTTTGGTCAGAAAAGGTTGCTGAAAGTCCTATTAGGGAAAATCAAACATGACTAATAGCAGCCAATGCTATCCTATGTGCTCTGGCAATGAGGGTGGAAAGCAGCATCTGACAGAAAGTCAATTTTAAGAATACCCTATGATCTTAATCATCGGAAAACCTTATATCTGAAATTTTCTAAGTAACTTAGCTCTAGAATTTAATTAAGACAAACTAATAGCTTCATTTTTAATTCATTTACTCTGAAATCCAATTTTCAAAAGCAGGTAAATTCATGGCCATAAACACCTGGACCAGAGTATGGGTAGAATACACTAAGAAGCCAGAAGTTTAAAATTCAACTAGAACACAAAGTAATTCTACAGTCTTTCCAAATACCTGAAAGCAGCTCTTTTGCCCCTTTCCTAGGTACACATTTCTGTCCCCCTCTAACCTTAAAAGCCTAATTATAGGGTTCACTATAATTACAGGGATCACTAAGCAATTGAAACTAATTCCTGACTTACACTTTCCTGAATGCACACCATGCCTTGCCTAACCTGTCGATTGTTTCCCTAGATAAAAACAATTAAGAATGAAGCATGAAGTGGTTAAAGAATGATTACCTCTCTACCCCTAAGGAGTCCTGCAGGCAGATCATGAGGGCAAAATAACATCTGAAAAGAGAGTCACCCGGTCTGCACACAATGGAGAATGATGCAGAACCCAACCTCCTGCCTCAATGATTCACTGAGAGTCTTCCCCCCCATTTTTCCCTTTAAAAACTGTCATAGCTGAGCAGAATCTTTGGAGTTGGTCTCTGGACACAAGTCCACCTTCTCCCCAGATTGCCAGATTTTCTGATTAGAGCACCTTTCCTTTCTACTGACCCTTGCCTCTCAAATTATTGACTTTTGAGCAGCGAGCAGCTAAACCTGAGTTTGGTAACATAACCAAAACCCAAAAAAGGATCTAAACAGAATCTAAACCAAAAATCTGAAATGTATGGAAAAAGGGATAACAAAGATAGGAAATTAACTAAAATCTGAAGGATTTCTGAGTTGGATCATCATTCATTCATTCAGGAAAAACTTAATGAGCGTATGCACTGTTCCATGCCCTGGGAGTTTCTGCAGGGAAAAGAGACAAAGTCTCTGTCCTCGTGAAGCTCACAATTAGTACTGAGAGGGAAGGTAGAACACCTCCTGCAGCCTTAGAGTTACCTTAGTCAAAAAAAAAAAATAATTAAATGGCTTGTCTGTTGACCTAAATTTTCTTCAAGGAAACCCTGAGCTCCCATGTAAAAATTCATCGTCGAGTTGATAGCTTTAAATGAGGAGCAACAAATGTGGGAGACATGATGAGGCAATCATCTCCAGCCTAGGAAGCAGAGGAACAGAAAAGCCCCAACTAAGAGCAAGAAGAATTCAGCAAGATGAAAGGCCATTCTGGAGAGAGGTTCAGGCTAAAATGAGCTCTAGAGTGGGAGAGAGAAAATGCTGCGTCCTAAAAGTGGGAGCATCCTTAAATGAAGCTTTAGTATCAAACCTCTTAGATCTCCTAAAAAACCTCTGTTGACTTATGTCAACCATCTAACTACCACATCTGAAAAGATAAGATGTTCTTGGGCTAGTAATTGAGGATAATACCCCGCTCTTTCAAGAATCCTTTACATAGGGGTTATAAATACTCTCTCACTGGGTATCTGGAGATAAGAATGTAGAAAAAACAGGAAGGAATAAAAATTTCAAGGCTAACATTGAGGAGGCCTGAGTTCTAAGCTCATCTCTAACACCCATAGTTATGAGATTGTTACGCAAATCACTTTATCTATGTTATTTCATATGCCAATTGCTGATAATAGGACCTCCCTATACAAACTAAGGGTTATCAGGAGACTAAAACAAAATGGATTTTAAGAAACAAGGAAAGGACACATTTGGAAAGCTTACAGCTCATTTTCACAATTCAGGTCAACCTGGTTTAAGCCTCTTGACTGAGAGTAACTAAAAAACAACATCTACAGTAATGGTATTTGCTATAATTTACTGAGTGCTTAATACATGTACCAGACACATATCTCATTTAATCCTTACAATGACCCTGTGGAGTTTCTGTGACTATTGCCCACACATTACAAATGGGGAAGCTGAGGCCCTGAGAAGTTAAACATTTTGTGAAAATTCACATATCTGGTAAATCAAATTCAGATCTATCTGACTCCAAAGCCTACAAGTTAAACCACTAAACTACTGTAGTTCTTACCCACCTCTCAAGATTCAATTCAGTTCATATCAGTATAATTTAATTGAATTAAATCCACAAACATTTTTGTTTTTCAAATACATAGGCTTTCAGAGTTCAGGTAGCTTATACATTTGCAGAAAATGACATATACATGCCCTTGCTGTAAGTTCCCAACTTACTTAGCCATGAGTTCTTAGCAGTGGAAGCAAGGTGAGTACATCGGGAAGGGACTGATGTCACATGTGTTGGCACTCACCTTTTGGGTCCTTAGCACAGTTCTAAGCTGCTCTTGACTCTCCAGGGTTGTAGAGTCCCACCAGAGTTAGGAAAACAAATTCTTCTCATCTTACTCTTAACAGTTACACTAATTTATGCAGCTCTATTTAAGCTTCTGGTTCATGAGCCAGCCTTGTCATCAGTGAAAGCTCATCCTCATCCATAGAGAGAAAACAGTCAGTTCCCAAAATATCTGTGCCTCCAGCTTTCTGGAAATCCCATATTCTTGATTGCTCAGTATAGTTCTAGGTATTAGAAGGATTTAAAACAAATATAAGGAACATTCCAATCCCCTAAGGTAATTATAGTGACAATCACAAACATTTATAGAGTGCTTACTTTTGTGCCAGACACTGTTTTAAGTAATTGACTCATTTAATACTCAAAACAGCTCTATGACATAGGTATTATTGTTACCTTGATTTTACAGTGAAGAAACTAATAAGACACAGAGAGTTCAAGTGATTTGTCAAAATATTAAGCTGGGATTTAAACCAAGTAGTCTTGGCTCTAGGGCTGTGTCTTTAACTACTATATCATGCTGCCCCACATGACAGGTCCTATATGATGGGGGAGAAAAAAAGATCTGAGACAATTAAATAATACCATTAGCTGGTATATTTATTTCCATAATAAATAATAGATGAGAATGTTAATGGGGTTTAAAAGTAAGACTTTATTAGGTGGAGGAAGGCTCATGAAGAATACAGTACTGAAACCCAAGAAATGCCCTGTTTGTAATGTTTGCCCACCTTTTTCACCCAGAAAGTACTTCATTTTTTAATCTTGAGGTTTTTTTGTTTTGGGGGGGGGTATTAAAAGACATTTGATGAGGTACAACATATATACAGTAAGAAAACAAAACACTATTCTGACTTGTATCATTATAGCATAATTTTACCTGATTTGGAATTTATAAATGGAACCACATGTGATGCATTCTTTGGGTCTGTCTTTGTTTGCTCATCATTACATCTGCGAGACTCAACCATGCTGTTTTGTATGTATAGCAGTAGCTCATTCATTATTCCATTATATAAATATATGACATATAATTTTTTCATTCCACTGCTGATAGACAAAGGGTTATTTTAGACTTCATGAACATAATTGTACATCTCCTTTCCTGCCAAAAGTACACATTTGTTTTAGGTATACAGGAATGGAATTACTGGGTCATAGGATATGTGTATGTTCTTGTTATCTTTTGCTATTGATTTGTAGCTTAATTCCACTGTGATCAGAGGAAATACTACACGTAACTTCAATACACTGAATTTTTTAAAGACTTACTTTATTGACTAGTACGTAATCAATTTTATTGACTGTCTCATGTTTATCTGAAAATGTGGATTTTGCAGCTTGGGGGTATAGAGTTCTATATATGTCATTTAAGTTAAATTTTTTAACTGTGTTTTCAAATATACTATATTCTTACTCATATTTTTATCTGCTAATGCTAACAATTAAAGAGAGAGTGAGATCTATTAAAATCTTCAACTGTGATTGTCAGATTGTCCACTTCGAAGGTTTTTCAGTTTTTGCCTAAAATATTTTGTTATTAAATACATATCTTTTAAGATTATTGAATATTCCTGTCAAATTGCCCATTTTATCACCATGACATGGCCTCTTTCATTTTTAGTATGACTTCTTTCCTTAAAATCTACAATGTCTAATATCAGTATAGCTATGCCAGCTTCCTTTTGATAAGTGTTTGCATGGTATATCTTTTGCCATTCTTTAATTTCCAATCTTTCTGTGTCCTGATATTTAATGTGTCTCTATTCAGGTAGCATAAAAACCATTTTTATATGGTTGAGAGATACATCTTTTAATGGGAATATTTAAACCATTTATATTTAATATAACTATGAATATATCTGGATTCAAATTTACCACCTTCTTGTTTTCTATTTCCATTTGTTCTTTGTTATTATTATTTTCTTGTCTTTTAAAAAATTAATCAAGTAATTAAAAAATGTTTCCACTTCTTCTTTATTGACCTGTTACTCTACATCCTTGTATTATTTTTTTTAAGTTATTACCCTAGAAATTACACTATTCAACCTTGATTTATTAGAGTATAATTTAGTATTTTCATCAATTCCCAAACATTGCAAGGATATTACAACATTTTAATACTTTACCTTGCTCCTACATTTTTTACCATTATTGTCATGTATTTTAATTTAACTGGACATTATTATTTTTGTTTTGCATGATATTTATCTATATTTACCTTCATATTAAGCCTTTCTCTTGCTCTTCATTCCCTTTTTTTTTGTTCCTGTACTTCCAAATAGGCTCACTTCCTTTTGTCTAAATAATTCTCTTTAATATTTTAATGTGAGTCTGCTGACAACAAATTCTGTTTTCATTCATCTGCAAATATCTTTATTTCATCTTTACTTTGAAGGGTATTTTCACTTTGTATAGAATTAGGTTAGCAGGCTAATAATTATTATTTTCTTTCAGTACCTCGAAAATGCCATTCCTTTGTCCATTGGAATTCTGGATTCCACCATTTCTATTGAAAAAGCAGCTTCAATCTTGCTATTGTTCCTTTGAAGGTTTTTTTTTCCTTTTCTCTGGCAGCCTTCAATGTTTTCTTTCTTTGTCCTAGGTTCTTAACAGCTTCATTCTGATGCTCCTAGGTATGGTTTTATTTGTATTTATGCTGCTTATGGTTCATGGACCTTCATGAAGTTGTACCTTAAGGTCTTTAACATTTTGAAAGATCCTTAGCCAATACAGTTTTAAATGTTACTTCTGCTACATTCTTTATCTCCTTGACTTCTGGGACTCCATGTACACCTATGTTATGCCAACTATTTGTAGTGAATGTTTTCTTTCCTTTTATTTATAATCTCTTGTAGACTAATTCTGTCATAAAATACATTAAAGATTTTCTGGCAAAGTCAATTGCTATAAATATTTGTAAATACTCTATCCTTATTTACTCATCTTGTCAGGGACTGATACTAAAAGTGGTCTCAAGATTATACTTTGAGAAGCACTATGTTAGTTTTCTTTTTCACTGGGTTTCATATGTCTGTTGTGTTCTTTTCTTTATCATTCATCCTTTTCCTCTCTGTGCTTCAATCTATCACGTTTTACTAACATCTTCTGCTTTACTAATCTTCTCTTCTACTATGTGTAATGTACTATTAAACCCATCTCTTATAGTCTTAATTTATGTTTTTCAACTCTAGGATTAACATTTGATCCTTGTTTATAGATTCCAGTTGTGAAATAATCAATTTGTACATCTATTTTTCTTAAACATATTAATCATAGTTATTTTAAAATTTGATAATTCATTATATCAGTAACATGTAATATATCTCTATTTCTTTTGAAATTCAGTTATTTGGTCTTATTTCCTGACATACCTGGAAATGTCCATTGATTATTGTATATTTTAAGGATGATAAGGCTTTGGAGGATATCTTCCAACACAGAGAATTTCACTTGCTTCTGGAAGACAGCATAGACATATTACCTTGGTCCTGTAGAAAATGGTCTATTTCCAGTTTTATTTTGCTTTTAAGAGTCTAGTTCTTCTGGGTCTCAACTGAGAGTTTTCCATTTTTACCAGGGCCCTTCCTCCTTAGGGGGCTCTGAACTATAATTTCTGCCCCTTAAATTCTATGGGATTGCTTAAATCCCTGTTTGGACTTTTGCTCTCTCTCTCCCTCTTTTTTTTTTTTTTGGACTTTTGGTCTCTTAACTGCTGCATTCTTGGTTTCTCAGTTTCTCAGTCTGCTAGTGCACAGTGTAGCTAGAGGTCCACAAATTCCTAGGGAAATTTGCATGCAGAATGCTGGCTCAGATATCTGAGTTCCCTTTTCTCTCGCATCTTGGTCTTTCATATTATGGCTGTCTTAGTACTCCTGAATATGAATTTCTGTCTCCTAATTCCACTGAGATTCCTGTGAGATCTAGGCCACTACCTTCTGTTCAGCCTCTATGCCCCTTTTATGTATTACAAATGCGTCACAGAAGAAAAACAAGCCACAGAGAAGGTCCTTTTTTTTCAGTTGTCTTGACCTCTCAAATTCTGGCCCTTTCAGGTGCACTCTGATGCCTTCAAGCAGTAATTGATCCAGCTTCTTAGTGGAGGAATTCGTCTGATACCAGTTACTCCATCACGTCTGTAAGCAGTGTGCTTACAGGATTAAATAATGTAGAAAATAGCTAACATCACTAAATAATAGCAAATATTTAATAAGTATTTATAATATTATTATTCCTACATATTAGCTAATGTTTAGTTCAGGGGCATTTTTTAGTGAATGTTCCTGGGAGCCCTTACTCCAAACTTCCAATTCCATGTGCTGTTTATTCCAACCCTTGCCCCTGGCATTGCAAGTGCATCTGTATTGCCTTTAGGTTACATGATATTAGATTTTCCTGGTGTCTGGTAGTTTTTTACCACCATCAAAAGTCCTTTAAAATCCTCTAAAGGTGTGTGTGTGTGTGTGTGTGTGTGTGTGTGTGTGTGTTGTTTGCTTTTGGTTTTGTTTTTAGTAGCCCAAACTATTTGCAAACAAATCTTACATAGATTCCCAATAAATGCACCCAGAGCTGCCTGTTCTGGTTACTCTTATCTCAACCTTCCTTGTCATAGATAAATAGATAGATAGGTAGATAAACACTCCTGAGTTGTACAGTCTTGGAGCCCAAAACCTCTGAGGAACCCAGTTTAAAAACTACTACCGGGACTTCCCTGGTGGTCCAGTGGTAAAGAATCCAACTTCCAATGCAGGAGATGCAGGTTTGATCCTCGGTTGGGGAACTAAGATCCCACGTGCTGCAGGGCAAGTGAGCCCGTACACCACAACTACTGAGCTCACGTGCCTTAACTAGAGAGCCCATCTGCTGCAAACTACAGAGCCCACGTGCTCTAGAGCCCCCACCACAACTAGAGAGGAGAAAACCCGCATGCCAGAACAAAAGATCCCACATGCCACAACGAAGACCTGACACAGCCAAATAAATAAATAAGCAACAACAAAAAAACTACTACCATAGTGACAATTTCTGGACACTGCAGCTCTTAAAACAAAATAATCCTTAAATATTAATGCCATAATTTTGAAAACATTGCCCAACATTTTATCTTCTTTAAGTCCCACCATAGAAAGGCCCCGCATGGCTCAACCAAAATTTCTGGTGATTTTTACACATCACTCCACTTCTGTAGTGCTCATCAGAATCCAAGTTATTATGCATTTCCTGCATAATATGCTAAATACACGTCATGGCCTAAGTACTATGCCTGTTTATCATCTGAATAAACAAGTATCAGATGAGGCAGCAGAGTCATCACGTACAATCAAAAACAACTCTGACTCAAGATGGTCTAAATGTCAATATTAGACTCTTCATTGCTAGAAGAGAGCTACACAGAAGAAAAGTGTGTAGTATGAAAGCACTAGGAAGGAAAAAGAAAAAAGATGAACAACCAAGCATGTTATATAGAAGGGCAGACATTCTAGGTTCCATGTGCTATCGTTTGGGCACAATGTCACAGTTAAAAGAATACAGTTGAAAAACACAATTAATTTAAAAATAATTCCAATCTTATTTTGGTCTCTCAAAAATAAATTTTAAAATAAATAGATAGCTAAATAGATAAATAAATGAGATCTAAGCTATAATCCAACACTCCTCCTCCTTTTAAATAAACTTTTTAATTGAAGTATAGAATAAAAAAAGGCATAAATAATAAATGTATAGCCTAATGGATTATTTCAAATTGATCCTGGTATGTAACCACTACCAAAAGTCATGAAATAGAAAGTTACAAGGACCTCAGAAGCCCCTCTGCCCTTTCCCAATTACTACCCTCTCTCTGTTCCCAAAAGGCAACCACTATAACAAACATAGGTTAGCTTTGTATACTTTTGAATTTTATATAAATTAGATATACAGCATATAGCTTTTAACATCTGATTTCTTTTTTATCTTTGTGAGACTCACCCATATTTCATTCTTTTTCAGTGCTATATAGTGTTTCATGATATAAATACACAATTTGTTTATCCATTCCACTGTTGATGGACATTTTTATTATTCCTAAACGTAGCTATTATGAAGAAAGCTGCTATAAACATGTATGTGCGTGACGTTCTGTGCTCACATGTACTCATTTTGTTTGAGTAGATACCTAGAAGTAGAATTGCTAGGTTATAGGATATAGGCATAGCTTGGAGCTATTGGGAGTCCAAGTCCAGACCACTGCAACAAAGCAAATATTGCAATAAACCGAGTCACACAAATTTCTTGGTTTCTCAATGCATATAAAAGTTATGTTTACACTATACTGTAGTCTATTAACTGTGCAAAGCATTATGTCTAAAAAAGCAATGTACATGCCTTAATTTAAAAATACTTTATTGCTAAAAAATGCTAACCATCATCTGAGACTTCAGTGAGTCATAATAGTAACATCAAAGATCACTGATCACAGATCACCATAACAAATGGTAATAATGAAAAGTTTGAAATACTGTGAGAATTACCAAAATGTGACACAGATAAGAAGGGAGCAAATGTTTTTGAAAAATTGTGCCAATAAACTTACTTGACACAAGACTGCCACAAACTTTCAACTTGTAAAATACTCAATACCTACGACATATAATAAAGCAAAGCACAATAAAACAAGGTATGCCATATGTTCAATTTTAAGAGATAGTGATAAACAGTTTACCACAGGGGTTGTATTAATTATACTCACACCAGGGCTTCACTGGTGGCGCAGTGGTTGAGAGTCCGCCTGTTGATGCAGGGAACACGGGTTCACGCCCAGGTCCGGTCAGATCCCACATGCCGCGGAGCGGCTAGGCCTGTGAACTATGGCCGCTGAGCCTGCGCGGCGCGTCCGGAGCCTGTGCTCCGCAATGGGCGGAGCCACAACAGTGAGAGGCCCGCGTACCGCAAAAAAAAAAAAAAAAAAAAAAAAAAATTATACTCACACCAGCAGCGTAGCAAAGTTCCAATTCCTGCATATCCTTGCCAACACCTGGTTTTGTCAGTCATTTTTAGTTTGGCCATTCAGGTAATATTTTTATCTCACTGTGGTTTTCCTTTTTTTTTTTTTTTTTGCGGTACGCGGGCCTCTCACTGTTGTGGCCCTTCCCGTTGTGGAGCACAGGCTCCCTACGCGCCGGCTCAGCGGCCATGGCTCACGGGCCCAGCCGCTCCGCGGCATGTGGGATCTTCCCGGACCGGGGCACGAACCTGTTTCCCCTGCATCGGCAGGAGGACTCTCAACCACTGCGCCACCAGGGAAGCCCCTCATTGTGGTTTTAATTTGCATTATCCTGATGAGTAATGAGGTTGAGTATGCTTTCACTGTCAATTTCACTATCCTTCACTCTTTTGTGAAGTTCCTGTTCAAGTTTCTTGCCCAGTTTAAAAACACTTCTCAAAAGTCTCCTGCTTTCCTTTTCTTCTCCCAGAAGCCCAAGTGGCTAATCTGCCACACCCCATGCCTCCTCACCTACTTCCATTTATTCTCCTTAACAAAGGTGATGTGGCCTACCTGCCATACTTTGCTCCTTACCTCTTTGTTTCATCCAAGACTCAGATTCTTCCCAACACAGGAGAGCCTGGGCTGCAGCCAGCAGGAATCCTCCCCCCCTTCCTCCCCTGCTGCTACTCTATACCATCCTTCTGTTTCTGAATCACCAGAAGCCCAGGAAACGTCTCTTTAGCAGTTTCTTGTAAGTTCTGTGAGGTTTTTTTTTAATTCCTTCTCATGACTCTACACTCTCCTATGCCATGTTGGGCACCTGGCATCGACTAAATTCTGCAGATGGACTAGGAAAGAAAGAACACACACAGGAGACCACTCTACGGTCTTGGATGTCAAATTTGACCATTTGCCAGGAGAAACCTGTTTTTCTGAGAGATGAACCACACATTACAAAGAGAACGAGCAGCCCACCAGCTCTCCTAATCTTCCTCCTGGGTAGTATTCCTCATTTTTCAGTAACCTCAAACCAAAAGCCATTATCAGATTCTCCATCTTTCTCCACCATGGAAAACTACTTGGCCACAGCTTGACAGGCACAGATGGTACCACCAGCTGCAAGTTTTTTCAGTTCTTTTTGACTCTAAACTGCCCTTAGTCTTAATCTCTTTGCAGTTTGCTCAGTAGGATGGGAGAGGGGGCCAAACTTCTAACCTGGGTACAAAATTCATGATGGGAGATTTAAAAGGGTCTGGGGAAGGGTGCAATGGGGTTAGGGATATTGGCAAGATACATGAGAAAAAAGCCCTGGGGGGAAAAAAATGTATGGATAGTCAAAATGAATCAGAAATTTTAAAATAAAGGCTGAGGACCCATAAAGAGAAGAGTCACAAAAAGAGGAAGACATTCTTAGGTCTCATGGTAATTTTTCTGCTGGTCTGAGAATTTCTGTATCAAGTAAGGAATAAGGAAAAGAGAAATCATTTCTGGGAAGTACACTGAAATGGCTATTCAGTTAGAATAGCCTAAACTGACCGTTCTGATTGTGTGAAGTGGCATCTAACAGACCTGGATGATCTTTTGTACCACAGAAAACACTAAAAAAAAGCAACTGTAAGAGTCATTTACATATATTCTGGGTCCTGTATAAAGCAAGTAAGCATCACTCATTCCCGACAAGAGATTCTAGCCAAAGATCTATCAACAAGGAGGCAGGGAAAGTTGGAAAGACTGATCATGTATCTTATTGCTAGGGACAATGCTGCCAGTTCTGACATCTTCCTCTCATCCTCCCAGGGTATAAACCTATGAATCCATATCTATCTTTTAGTTACCCTTTGTTTTTATATCCAACTACTATAAAATACCAAAGACCATCAGTCTAAGGGTAGGGAAATGAGCCAAGAGGCCTGGAGTAAGCCCTTTTCACCCCAAACATTGTTATATGATACAATCTGGCCTTTGTGGGAAAAATAGTAGAAAGATGGTACCATCCATGCAGTCAGAGGAGTGAGAAATACCAAAAGGCACGTCTGGGGGCATTAGCATCTTGTCCTGAGGAATGTGCCATGTCACTCTACAACTGCAAACTCTGAGCCCGGCCCAACCTCTGAACTCAGGGGACAATTCACTTAGATAATAGCAATAATTTCTTTGAATTTTTGTCATGTGCCAGACATGATACTAAGAACTTTACATACATTTTCTCAGCAAATCCTCACAATAGTTCTGTGAGGTCGGTTCCATTATTAACTTCCAAAAGTTAAAAAAGGAATATAATACTAACAAACTTTGCTAATTTATACATGTATGTTGCAATACCCAGAGCAACCACTAAGAATACTATATAAAGTGATACCATCAGAAACACTATAAAGCAATAAATATGGAATCCTAAAAGTAATGTTCAAGTAACCCTCAGGAATATGAGAAGCAGGGAAATATGACAAATGGAGGAAACAAACAGAAAACAACTAATAAAATGGCAAACTTAAGCCCTAACACATCAATAAATACCTCCCACGTAAGTGGTCTAAAAACACCAATTAAAAGTCAGAGATTTCTGCAAAGTGGATAAAAACAACAATACGCTGTCTATAAGAACAGACACATGCAACAGCTTGGACGGCTCTCAAGAGGATTATGTTGAGTTTAAAAAGCCAGTCTCAAAAGGTTACATACCGTGTGATTCCAGTTACACAACATTCTTAAAATGGTAAAATCATAGATATGGAAAATAGACTAGTTGTTGCCAGGAGTAAGGAAGAAGAGAAAAGGAGGGAGCTGGCTGTGGCTATAAAAGGGTGATAAAAGCACAAGAGATCCTTGTGATGGGATTGTTCTCTATCATGACTGCGGTATTGGTTATGTAAACCTACACGTGATAAAATTGCATAGATGTAAACACACACACACACAGACATACACGTGCATGTACAACCAGTGAAATCTGAATAAGCGCGGTGGATTTGCATCAGTGTCAACTTTCCGGTTGTGAAATTATACTTCCACAAGATGTTACCATTGAAGGAAGCTGGCTGAGGGTATACAGAATTTCTCTGTATTATTTCTTACAACTGCTATGAATCTACAATTATCTCAAAATAAAAAGTTGTTTTTTAATGGAGGAAGAAATATACACTGAAAAGGAGGGCTTCCATTTGCTTCTGCCTCCCAATCCTTCTATTCTCTTCCCCAGGAGTAACTACTGTGGCTATTTTCCTACTTATCCTTCCAGAGATAGTCGGCAGTCTCTCCACATAGAAATATGTGTGAATGTACACACAGATTTTTACACAGTTTTTAAACAGATTTTAACATCATGTACACTTTCCCCCACGCCCGACATTGCTTTATCAATTTATCTTTGAGCTTTTAGTAGTGATAGAGCACCTTGTTTTAATAGGTGCATAGCATTCCTCCTATAGATACTGATTTATTTAATCAATCCTTTGTTCACGGAAAAACATGATCCAACAAAAAACAGATATTTGGCTTATTTCCAATTAGTTCCTATTATAAATAATGCACCAGGTGAGCCAGTAATCACTGAATTGATTTTTTTCTAACCACATCAATCCTACCCCATACATGCACCCTCAAACAACGAGGGTGGTTTGGTTCTGGGGTCTTGGGAGCCACGCCTAGATCTTCTAATCACTTTATGGTGTGTTATGCTCTGAACTTAACAAACACTGAGCAGATTTTTATTTATCTTTGTTACCATGCATCACTCAGCTTCTCATTGTTACTTTATTTTTAGGCTTGCAACTTTCCCTTGGTAAAAGCGAACCTACTTATAATTTCCTGCAGACATTTTTCTCTACTTTAAGAACATGTTTCCTCTTGATTGTCTCCCAAAACCTAGAGCACCCTCTCTTCTTGATTCACCTCCCTGCTGTCTCTGCCACGACTTGTCCTCCTAGAATGGGGAACTACTTTTTCCTACAATCCCATTTTGACAAGCAGCTCAATCAAAAGTATAACTGCTCTTTCTCTTTGAGTACAAGGGAAGTAACGTGTTGTAATATGCCTCACAGGCGTGTAGCCAGGTATAAATAGTATGGTGTGTACTTGAATGGGGAGCAGGCACTTGTACTTTGACATCATATGATCCCTCCTCCTTTCCTCTTTTTCTTATGTATGTATACACACAATATACTTTTCCATCAGACATATATGACACTAAGTAAAATGAATTATAATACAGATAATATGTAATCTAACTTTACATTACATATGACTTCAATAAAAAGTACATGAAAAATGTTATTAGAATTAATCTGTCTTTCCTAAAATAAAGAATAATAAGTAGTAAGGAAACATATTCAAGTAATCATGTTATTAAACTAATACTAAGTTACTAAGGTTTCTTCCAAATTGTCCATCTTTTTGATTGTCCCACGAGACCTATATGTGATGCAAACTTGCACAGTCATGAATTTCAGAATTCCTCACAGACCTCCCACCCCCATGCAATTTATTTGGAAGGAGAACAGTCCACCACTCCATGGGCATACACAGATCAAGACCAAGCCCAGTATTCCCTGGCCACTTTCAAAAAGCTTTACTCTCTGGTCACTTTACTCTCTGGCCACAAATCCACCCTAGAAAAAAGAAATTTTAATAAGTTTGTTTTTGTTTTTTTGCGGTACGCGGGCCTCTCACTGTTGTGGCCGCTCCCGTTGTGGAGCACAGGCTCCGGACGCACAGGCTCAGCGGCCATGGCTCACGGGCCCAGCCGCTCCGCGGCATGTGGGATCCTCCTGGACCGGGGCACGAACCCGTGTCGCCTGCATCGGCAGGCGGACTCTCAACCACTGCGCCACCAGGGAAGCCCAAGAAATTTTAATAAGTTTTAACTCCAACAAAGATACGAGGTTTGTAGTTACAGGAGCTGACAGAATAGTGTCTCCAAGTTACTGCATATCTCAGGGGCACTGACTGGTCGACTTATGCCAACAGTTTGCAGCTGAGGGGGTGTGATGACTGGCCAATGAAGCTGTGCTAAAATTTCCTCAAAATCACTTGTGAGCTTGTCCTTGAGAATTTTATGCCAAAATTTAACAGTGGCTCTCATGAAACCAGGAAGATGAGTACAGGATGATTCCTGAAGCTTGATGTCAAGTTCTGCCATAGAGACCAGAGTAGAGGGAAAGCTATTTAAGATAAGCAAGATGCTGTCCAATCTCTTCAATTTGGTTAACCATGGCTCCAAGATCTTCCATCCAGGGCTTTGCAGTCCAGCAGATGGCTGTTGATGGAACTGAAAAAAAATGGCTTTCTTGCTCCAGAAATTGATTAAGGAATTGCTTTGATTCTTCTGCATTTTTTAAGGCACGCTGAATTCTTTTAGGGATTTCCAATGAAACTGTAGGTACCTGTTCTTCTAACTGCATTTTACTTTCTGTCATCTGTTCTATGAGTTTATCAAGTTTCTTTAAAGATTTAAGGTCACTTCCGACTTCCTCTTCTATAAATACCGCCACATAGGAAGGGAGATCACCATTATCTGTACCTTCGCAGACTGGTTTGTTTCCAACAAGAGCTGCAATATTTATGTCACTTTTCTCCTTGATGTTCTTCTTTCGGTCACCATTTTCAGAGCCACACGTGGTTGCCAGCGACTCGCCGATCTCGCCGGCCGGGAGCATCTTGCCTCAGTGCGAGTCCTCGGCTCCTTGCGCAGCCAGCGTGGCCAGTGGACTCCGGCTCCGGCCAGCGATCTGACACCAGCTGAGCCTCGGAGACCGTAGCTCCCAGAGCCACAGCAACTTCCTCTTCCCTCTCCTCTTTATCACCTCCCCTCATCTCTGCGGAATTTCCAATCTTTCAAATAGACACTTTAAACAGAATAGCAGTTATAAATTAATATTTATATATATAATACTAATTATGTATAATAATATATATAATATATAACATATAAAAAGAATGTAAAGTTCTTGCTGTGAGAAAACATGAAAGAAAAAAGAAAAGCTGGCTATTTCCCAATGCCAATTGTGGAAAATCACAACAAAAAGCATTTTCCAGTTGTTTGTTTACTTTGTTTTCATAACCAAAGTCATGGCTCAGCTCATGCACTGGTATGTTAGCTCATTTCTGCCAATGAGTCAACAAAGGAAAATGTTGACAGAACTGAATATGTTTGTGTGCACGCGTGTGTGTGTTGATATTAATGTAAAATTATGGCCCAATAGGTAAATGACGTACCAAGATGATCCACAGTTGTTTTTAAATTGTTCCCGTGTAATTTTTAAACGTACATCTCCAGTGTCTGGTAAGTGCTCAACGCATATTTGTCGAGTGAATTTGAATGAATAAATGAGAATGCCTGTTTATGTCAATGAGTTTTCTTAAAGCATCTGTACCTACATGTCAGATGTCTGTTTCATTAGTGTTGCATGTGTCTGTGATTATGAAAGTTTAATGAAAGGTGATGAGGCTTCTCTTTGGCTTTCCCTCTTCAGGTAAATACTCTGTAGCCCTTGCAATATTCCATTATGTGCAAGCTCTGCCTTATCCCTAAAGATTATTACTTTGTGCGGCAGGACTATTTTAATGTCTGATCTATTCCACCAGGTGAAGCAAACAAATTAGACAGAGCACCACAGCTGCTTGATATAGGATGTCCTCATGTTTTTGCTCCCTTTTTTCATACACCCAAGCATCACATTTATTTTTTCAACAGCTGCTGCACATTGAGCAGACTTCCTAATTAGCTAATGTTTAGAAAGCCCTTTGAAGATAAAAGCCCTATGGAAGTGCTAAGTGTTATTATTACCTTGACAAAAGAGTTCTCTTTCACCCTGGCTCACTGCAAAATGTGTAAGCTTTCCTTCTCTCTAACTAGTGGTAGTGAAACTATAGGCTACATAAATCTCAGGAGAAAGAATTGGAAATTCATCTGTGGCCCTTGAATGTAAACAACTGGGTACCTCTGAGTGTTCCTTCATGTCTTAATGTCATGTTTACTAGGCACTAGAAGAAAAGAATGCTGGGGATGGGAAGGGTGAGGCTATGGAATGCTTTGGGGGAATGCAAAGCTTTGAACCCAGGTTTGCCTGGCCACACACCTGAGCTCTTTCAACAAAAGGTAACACTTCAAAGTCACAGTCATTAGAGCCTCAAGAGGGTACAAAATAAGTATGGTGTCATTACTGATACAATCTTTTATTATTTTAGAAATGTAGAAGAGGCAGGGAGCATGTCTGGCTGCTTTGATCAGGGAAGTCATTAGGAAAATGACCTTGATCGCTTTCTTAAGGAGATAGCTCTGCTACATCCTACAGAGTAGGACGACGGGAACTCTCAAATCACCAACTCATGGATTAGCACTTGATATTATTTTCATTCCAGAATGTATTCAAGAGATAGGAGGTGAAAATAATGGGAGAAGATGAATTGAAAGAACAAATACCCATGCCATGGAAATCAGCTCTGGCCTTCAGCGCTAATTTAAATAAATTAGTCTTTTCTTTTCTTTTTTTTTTTTTGCGGTACGCGGGCCTCTCACTGTTGTGGCCTCTCCCGTTGCGGAGCACAGGCTCCGGACGCGCAGGCTCAGCAGCCATGGCTCACGGGCCCAGCCGCTCCGCAGCATGTGGGATCTTCCCGGACCGGGGCACGAACCTGTGTCCCCTGCATCGGCAGGCGGACTCTCAACCACTGCGCCACCAGGGAAGCCCTCTATTTTTTAAATAAATAAATTACTTAAATTTATTTCAATAAATGATGTTATCACCAGTTTTTCTTAATGGCACTAAAGTTTCAAATCTGAGTACCTGGAAAGATAGGACAGTCGTGGCACTCATTGAGAGGGAAGGAATTTAGAAGAAAAGAAACTGGGAAGGGGGGTAATAATAAATTCTACCCAAAAGATTGAAAATTGAAAAATTTTCCATTAAAACCCCCAACTGTTAGGCAAGGACTCTGCAAGCAGCTTTAGTACCGTCTGGCCATGCAGAGCTCTTAATCAGCCTGCTTCTCCTGTCACTTGAAAACTGCTGCTTCCGCTTCCTGGTGCCAAGGTACACTTATGGAACAAGGACACACTCGAGAGGCTCACATGCCAAGATAAAAACACTTTTTGGTGTCCTCCCTAAATGATACTGGAAGTAGAAAATACTATGTCTTTCACAGCTCTAGGGCTAAAACTCTGGTGAATGGAGAAATCCATACTCCAGATCAACTTTGAAATAATCTCTTGGAACAAGCAACAATTCATAGCTCCCTCCTGCAAAGCAGGAACAGGGGTAGTGAACTGCTTAGCAGAAAGCTTGTTTGCGGCTAATATATTAGATAAATTATTCAAGAACAACATCCTTGTGAGCCCTGTAATTTCTGCCAAGTAAGTAAGCCTGCTGACCTACAAAATGTAGATCAAAGACCAAAAGTGCATTTCCCACAAGATTCCTTCCAGGCTCTAGAAACTGGATTGGCCAAGTTGCTGATCTGAAACCCAAAACATGGAGCACAAAATATTGTCACTCAGAAGTTATAACGTAGGTGAGATAGAGAGGTTCAGATAACAGAGAAAGAGAATCTTGGACTCACCACTGCCAGCAAGTGACATCAAAATTCTCCATAATTTGACCCAATCACTCTTTCCAAATAGATCTTCCATTACTACCAAGCTTCCTCTAACCTGAATCACTTGCTTTTCCATTTCTTATATATCCTGTATTTCCAACCTCCACTTGTTAATTCCTACTATCACTTTTTTGTAGAATGCCTTTTCGTTTCAACTCCCCATTTCCAAAATTTCCCCCTTGTTCAATGGTTATCTCACGTGTCACTTCCTCAGGGAAGCTTTCCTCTCAGGGAGAAGTATAAATAGCACTTCTGCTTCATTTCTCATATGGAAACAACTACTTTCCCCTGTAAAGTGATGCTATTAAAAGAATATATTTTGGTAATGGCTTTATTAGTCTGGAATCTCCTTGAGAGTGAGATCCATATCTATTTCATCTTAGATCCTTTTTGGCTGTCAGTCCAGTACATTGAAAAGTAGAAGATGCTAAATAAATATTTATCTAATAAAAAATCACTCAACAGTCCTCACATTCATCATCACTTATTGCCAGGTACTATTCTAAGTGCTGGGATATGCTGTGAACAAAGGGGACTAGCATTTCTGACCTAATAGAATTTACATTCTAAACTATGAGGCAGAGAATAAACAAAATAAATAAGTTGTGGATGGGTGGGTAGATGGATGGATTACAAAGTAAAAAACTGGCTTTATCAGTGGGAAAATAAACTTTCCCAGAACATTTTCTATTCTCTATATAAATCAGTTTCTGAGGCCAAAAAAGTGATGGTTCATCTCATCCACAATAATTTTAGATAAATAGAGGACAGAGAATCTGATTTCTCAATTTATTGCTGTACTGATTTCAGATGCCCTTGCACAAGTCACTTTTGGTGACCTTGTAAAAAATATTTTAATGCCCATGAGTTTATGAAGAAGCAGTTTCTTTGGGTCAGAAAGAGCACATTTTAGTCTGGGGATGCCCCTATAAAAGGAATGTTTTTTTCAAATAAGAATTAACCACTGAAGATGGAAATATGAGAAGGCAAAAGTTTGGAAGAAACAGGGAAGATTTTTACTTTGAAAAATAGATGTCTGTTTATGCTAATTTAATCAAGCTTGTAATGAAGACAGTTTTCACAAAGCAGTTGGGACCTGAGATCTTCAGACCCATAGTGGCCAGTTTCTGTGTCACAAGTGAGTCCATTAAGCTTATTGTTATTAAGTTACTAATTTTTCTTTGCAACATGGAATGGTGAGAATCATTTCACGCGTCACCATTCTACAGATGGGGTGAGTACCTGTTCCAACAGGTGGCCACATCTCATGCTTGGTCTCTGCTGCATCGTCACTGGGAAAAACAGCTAGAGGCATTATATTCTCCACATTATTTCATAAGCTGATTCGATTTGAGAGAAAACATCTATTTGTGGCTAAAACTCGACTTCAAACTTAGTGAAAAACACTTAGTGAATAAGAACATCTTTTCAGTGTTCCAAGCTAGCTCTCTGAAAGGAGAAAGCAGCATAGCCATTCAAGAGCATTTCCATTTCCTTTGTGATTTTCAAGGCTCACAATATTCTGATCTGGAATTTTCTACCTATTGTAGAGACAGTATTGCCTAATATCTAATGTGGTCTCTGTGAACATTTCCACTTCAGTCTCAGCCTCTAGCATAAGTCATGCACTCTTATTTGTTTCCTGCCCCTTCTTCATTCTTATTTTCTGAGATTCTAAGAGACCAGTAGAATGGAGGCTGTATATGCCATCGGAAGGGCTGAGGGTAAGAAGTGAGTGACCATAGCATCAGTGAAATGAGTTAATGCACCAGCTCAGAATCAGCTTGTCCAAGTTCAGCTCCTAGCTCCACAATTACTAGCCATGTGACTTTGAGCAATGTAGCAAATTTCTCTGTGCTACAAGTTTTTCTTTGGTAAAATAAAGATACTGCAATCGAACTGTCCTGAGGGTTAAATAAGTTACTGTCTGTAGATAGTGAATGTCTGGTGCCTAGTTAGCTCCATGTATTTGTTAGTTGTTCTTCCTGCAAGTGGAAGAGGAAAAAAAAAGAGATTCTTCTGTGGCCAGGGTCTCAGCTTCCTCTGGCTAGGATTCAAAGTGATGTCTGAGCATGTTGACAAATTGGGGGGCAGGCTTCTTGAAGTGTGTGCCTGTAAGGGATAGAGGAGCTTCCTGGGAAAGAATTCTTCCCAAGGGCTGAGCTTCACGATTTAGATCCAGTAATGAAACCTCGGTCCTGGTGGAGGAAAGAATTGTTCTGATTATATCTGATCTGACTTCAGGCTAGTCTCATAAGTCAAATAGACTTATTTGTTTCTAGGAAGATAATGAGCCATATTGAAAAGGGAAGACACATTTTACTAAAATCCTATTAGACACTGGAGCACAGATAGCACGGTCCTGAAACCCCCCTCTAAAGAGTGAAAGACACTCTTGGGGACAGAGAGGTGCTATTCTCCACTTCCGCAGAGCAGCCGTCGAGGGGGAGGGGATGGGGAATGGGGGACAAAACTTTTAGTGGTCACAGACTGCCCAGATGGCACTCAGCTAAAGAAGGGCTCAAACTATTGATGTCCACAGCCCTCTGAATGCCATTGGAACCAAGATACAATGAAACTGTTGCTTTGTTACAATACAGAGACTAAAAACGTGACATGGCTCATAAACTCTAAAGCCATAAAGAAACTTCACCTGCTAGATGTACAATCCTAATAAAGTCAGAGAAGGAATAAATAATTTCATTCCTTAAGCATTAAACAAATACTTATTAAGCCCCTCCTATGTCCCAGGCATTGTGTGTTACATGCTAGGGCAGCGTAAAACGGACCAGTTTCTGCCCTTACGGAGCTCACAGTCTGCAGTGGACTGGAGTGAAGAGACAAGTCCCCAGACAACTAGAAATCAGTCAGTGCTCTGGAGGGAAAGGTGTGCAGAGCTGGGGGAGCACATGAGGGCACGCAATGTGGATTTGGGGTACCGGTGAGGGCTTCATCTTGAAGGAATGATTTCTATGCTGAGGAGCTGAAGAACAACTGCAATCTAGCTGGGCAGAGACAGGGATGAGCAGTATTCTAAGCCACGGCAATAGTCTGGGCGAGGGTCCGGGTGCCGCTCCATACAGAACTGTCATAAGCGGGGCCGGCAAAGTGTGACCCACAGGCCACTGCCTGTTTCTGTAAATCAAGTTTTATTGGAACATTCACTTTCATACTGTCTATAGCTGGTTTTGTGCTACAAATGGTAGAGTTGAGTAGTTGTGACAGAGACTGTATGGTCCACACAGATTAATATTTACTATCTGGACCTTTGCAGAAAAAAAACATTCTAGAACATAACAGGGCAAGTGGCAAAGTGGTGAGCTCTCTCCCAGTGAATTTCCTTCAGCATTTTTCTGGTGTTGGATTGGACAGAAGAATAAAGCAAAACGGAATGAGTCGACGGGTACACTTTTCCATTCAGGTTACAAGTCAAACTCAAAGCAATAGCCCCTGTGGCACTATGAAAGGAAGAGGTGCTTTGTGGTATGTTTTTACATTGGTGCTTCGTGGAGTCTTTTCATAGGACATTTTTTTAAATTTTTTTTTAATTTTGCAGTACGTGGGCCTCTCACTGTTGTGGCCTCTCCCGTTGCAGAGCACAGGCTCCGGACGCGCAGGCTCAGCGGCCATGGCTCGCGGGCCCAGCTGCTCCGCGACATGTGGGATCTTCCCGGACCAGGGCAAGAACCCATGTCCCCTGCATCGGCAGGCGGACTCTCAACCACTGCACCACCAGGGAAGCCCCATAGGACATATTTTTATCCAAGTTGCTGGGAGGCAGTAACTCATTATGTGCTGCTGGGACCAAAAACTGTGTTTCTAGATTATAGCCTCAAATTGCCAGCAACACGCAGAATAAACACACTATCTGACAAGCTACACGACAAGCCCTCTTAAGATGAAACGCTGAAGGCAGGTGGCACACCCAGTGTGGCCACACTGTCAGGTCTTGACTGAAATCACAGTTGATATTCATCTGGTTCAGAGAGGTATCAGTCATATATGAACAGAAAACCTTTACTTTGGGGTTTTAGAATGACAACAAAAGCTTCACGGAACTTTTGCCCCATTCAAAATTTAGTGCATGTTTCTGCCTGGAACCTTCTCCCTTACTCTCCTATAATCTTACCATCCTTTGTAGTTACATTTATTTCCATTGCCTACAAGGATTCAGATAAATATCCCCACTTCCTGTTTCCATAGTGCACTGCGCACTTACCATACAGTGGTGGTTCTTTCCTGTCATCTGCCTCATTCCTGTAAGATCCCTGAGGGCAACGCTGTACCCTTCTCCCATTGTAGGTCAGTGCCTGAAACATTTGTGGGTCCTCAGTATATATTTATTTAACGTATTAATGAAAAGGAAAAACCAATAATGATTGAATTAATGCTATGAAAGGAAAGTTTTATATATGGTTCACTCTTTAGTTAACAAGCATAATTACATGAATAATGAGGCATATGGTTCTGATATCAACCACCATTTCCCTCACACTGAGGAATTAGCCAGGGGTTGCTTAGAGAATATTCTCTTTTCTGGTTGTAGTTTATATCTTGTTCTGCTTTATTTTGTCTAGATTTTGCAATCCCACTGATTCTCTGCCTCAGAGTCCTACACTGCCATTTTCCAATACTGATCTGCTAGAATGGACATTTCTTTATGTCAGCATTTTTAATATTTACTCTAAAGACTTCTCAATCTCTCGTATATAATAAAGATTTAATGAACCATATTTCTATGGAGCTTTGTTTATTCCCATTTTCCTTGCAAAGTGCTGGCTTCCAAATCTTATGCCTAGCAACGGTACTATTTATCGGCTATAGTTTTCAGCACCTGTATTTTCTGTCAGACCAGGGAAATGGGAGGCAGTTTTTACCCAGAAGAAAAAGTCATTTCTTGATTGATTTCAAGTTATGATATCAGGGGCACCTGGATATTTGCTGGGTGGGGACTTTCTGTTTAATCATTTTATACCCACAATCACACAGAAGAAATAAACCAAGTAGGGAAAGACCTAGAGCTCCTCAATGAAGATGTTCAAAATGGGAGAAAGATCATGGTACAAGGCATTCATTTTGCAACCCGTGTCCTTACATTTATTCTTATTCTTATCATTTACTTCTTTCGGGAAGTAGATAATCCATGGAGGGGAAAAAAACTCACAGGTGTTGCTTCAACAAACTCAGGAATCAAGTAGAACTGACTGTGTGCATTTTTTGCACTTAAGATCTAGTTACAAATGTCTTCAAATGTCTAAATGTCTAACAGTATAAACAGTAGATACTTCATTTTAGAAGCTGAATTATAAGTCAGGGAAAAAGAATTTGGAGAGGCTAATCAGACTGGGTTTTCAAAAGGAGATCCATGGACTTGAGTTCACAGATTTCTTTCCTGCTTTGAAAGCATAACAAATAGTGTATTGGACAAAATTAAGCTGGGTTAAAAATTGAATATTTCATGTACAAATTGATTTATAAAGAAAACAATGCATTCTGAATGCATTGAAAGGAATTCTGAAATGTATTAAGAATCAGCTTAGAGAAAAAGAAATTCAAGAAGTTAAATCTGATTAAAGAAACCATCCAATGTGAAAAGAGAAACAGGAGGGACTCAGTCTGATGTAGTAAGGCAATAGCCTTTTCTGAGGCTGGCAATTCTGTAATTTCACACCTAACACATATGTTTTACCAGGGATTGTGGATAATATAAGGACTTGAAGGAGAGAGAAAAAGCAAATGAAAGTGGAAGATTATATTTACAGATCCATACATCCATGTAGTTGACACAAGAACGATAATCATGAATTAAACTAATAAACCTAATCCTCAGAAAATTAGAGACAATGTACATGGCTCTGTTAGTTTATCAGTTTTAAGAATGTGAAAGAATGGAAAGACTATGCTTGTCATTATTTTAAAAGAATTCTAGGACCTACTTTTACAAACATACTCAAAGCTCTTGTGAATTCTTCTTCGAAAGCATCTTAATTATGTGGACGACACATTGATTTTCACTGGCACAAACCTCAGAGCCACAGACTCTAGGTCCTGAAATTATTTAAGGTATCACAGAAAATTCTGCACATTATCTTGTTAAAACAAAAATAATAGCTTTATCTTCAGTAACTGTGGAAAAGAATTTAATTTTTAAAAGAGTTTTTAAAAGGGATGGGTTTTTCTTAATAATTCTGTCCCAAGTTTCCTTGATCCTTCAGGAGGTCAAGGGTCATTCATTTCCAGAGTCTATTCACTTATCTGTCAAAACATCCAATATCTGTTTTTGGAGTTTTAAATGTTCCTTGCACTGAGTTTCACAATATTTTTCTGATTACAGAAATATTTTGGTACCATTATTGTCAGAGAAAAACAATCTAGAATAAGGAGACTTAAATGATGAAGATTTTTGAGAATTTTTCAAGTGTATTAAAATATTCTTCCTTCATTTTTATAAAGAGAAAATTGACAGCATGTCTAATGTAAGAACTTTATATTTTCAAATATACTTAGTTTAAAAATATCACAGTAGCCAAGAGGTGGAAACAATCCAAAAATCCATCAACAGATGAATGGATAAACAGAATGTGGTATATGCATACACTGGAATATTATTCAGCCTTTAAAGGGAAGGAAATACTGTCACATACTACAACGTGGATGAACATGGAAAACATTATGTTAAGTTAAATAAGCCAGCCACAAAACAACAAATACTGTATGATTCTATTTATAGAGATATCTAAAACAGTCAAATCATAGAAAAGGAAAGAAGAATGGTGGTTAGCAGGGAATGGGGGAGGGGAGAATGGGGAGTTGTTTAACTGATATACAGTTTCAGTTTTACAAGATGAAAAAGTTCTGGAGATCTGTTGCAGAATAATGTGAATGTACCTAACACTAACGAAACTGTACACTTAAAAATGGTTAAAGTGGTAAATTTTACGTTTTTTTTTTCAGTATGCGGGCCTCTCACTGCTGTGGCCTCTCCCGTTGCGGAGCACAGGCTCCGGACGCGCAGGCTCAGCGGCCATGGCCCACGGGCCCAGCCGCTCCGCGGCATATGGGATCTTCTCGGACCGGGGCACGAACCCGTGTTCCCTGAATCGGCAGGCGGACTCTCAACCACTGCGCCACCAGGGAAGCCCACGTTATGTATTTTTTACCACAATTTGAAAAAACAAAACCAAAAGCAAACCCTAAGATATGTTTCTGACTCACATTTAATTCATCACTCATTTGCAGAGAAATCAGAGGGCCGTGAAACCCTTGCCATCAGCCCTTTAATTAGCCTTTAGCTCTTTTTTCTGAGACACAAAATCTCCTATTTTGACAGGATTAAATGAACAGGAGTACACGAAAGGAAAGGTTTAAATTTTCCTTGAAATTGAGATGCTACCGCCAGAAGGCCAATGAGGTTCTAAACTTGAAATGTACACTTGACAATCACTGTTAATAACTAAGGTATACCATTAGGCAAATTCCCCAGCCTACTTATTATGTATGAACACAAGCAATTATGCCTTTGCAGAATACACATACCATATACTGCAAAGCATGGAATCAAATTAATGCATAATATTGGGGGGGGGGTGATGAACTGGGAGATTGGGACTGACATATATACTCTAATATGTATAAAATAGATAACTAATAAGAACCTGCTGTATAAAAAAAAATAAAATTAAATTTTTTTTTAAATTAACACATAATATAATCTAGCATGGATAACTGAAAACAGGAATATTGATTAGCCACCAGAAATATTTCATCTCAACACTTTGTATTTTTATTATTAAGGAAATAAACAAGTATATTTATTATTAAACTATTGAAAGAAATGGCTGAGGTAGAGAATATTTGAAATCAGGGCCCAAATTTGTTCATTCTCAACAGAGCAGCAGTTATTAAGTTATACTGCTTAGTGTTAGGCTACACTGGTAAAATAAACAAAGCATAGTCTGGGCTCTTAGAGCTCTTATAACAAAGTGAGGAATTTAGCTAGGCCTCTATATATAATTAAAACATAGAGAGAATAATAAAAGAACCATAAACAAAGGGCTATAGGAATGCAAAAGAGAGAGAAAAATAGACTGAAGTCATAGACTTATGGTCATCTAGACTCTGATTAAAGACATCAGAGATAAAAATCTACCTCCCAAGAGCATCCATTTCATCTTGAGAAGTTCTGGTTGATTAAAAACTCTTGAATGTATGTCTCCCTTTAGCATATAATTATTTGGAGGGATGGGTTATTTATCTATATGGTAACCCTTATTAATTATTAGTAATTTAATTAATTCATTTAATCAAACATCATCAAAGTGGATGTGGAAAATCCAAGTGGAGCTGACTTGGCATTTGGATATGAGAATCTGGAAGACTGGAGAGAGGTCTTAGCTAAAGGTGTGCATTTGGGAGTCATCAGCTAATAAATGGGACTTGAAATCCTCCATCATTTCTCAAGCCTTTCTTCTCCTCTCTCAACAATCCAAGCCCATCTCTCACCTGTCCTAGTTGATTCTACTTTCTGGGGTGGGCAGAGAGGACATAATTCAACTCAAAACACTTATAAGATGTAAATATGATCCTGTCATTTCCTCTTCAAATGATCTAATGGGTCCCCACTGCCTGTAGGATAAAATCCCTGGTTTACTAAATGCTTCTTTTTATTTTTTTTTATTTTTATTTTTTTTTCCGGTACGCGGGCCTCTCACGTGTGTTGTGGCCTCTCCCATCGCGGAGCACAGGCTCTAGACGTGCAGGCTCAGCGGCCATGGCTCACGGGCCCAGCCGCTCCGCGGCATGTGGGATCCTCCCGGACCGGAACACGAACCCGTGTCCCCTGCATTGGCAGGCAGACTCTCAACCACTGCGCCACCAGGGAAGCCCTACTAAATGCTTCTTAATCTGGCCTCTAGGTTCTCTCGTTTTACTTCTTGGAACACTCTTTCTCCCCATCCCCCTCCCAGATATCATCAACAATAAATGTAAAATTATAATAGCAATATGTGTTTTCATAACATGGTGCTATAAGAGATTCTAATAGTGGATTTGAGCTAGTGAGGGAGATGAGAGGATGCTTCCTCAAGGAAATGATGACTGATCTGAGAAGTGAAATAGCTGAAGGTTAGGTATTTGAAGAAGGGAGAGAAAGGCATCCCTGAGAGAGGGAGCAGCTTGTCTTCCATGCTTAAAGGATAGACTAAAGGAAGGTGAGGGGAGCCTGGCGTGAGATGAGGCTGGAGTGGCAGGGAGGGCCAGACAAAGCAGGGCCCTGTGGGCCCTACCCAGCCATGCCCACAAGAGTGTGGGGAAGGCATAGGAGTGTCACCCAGGTGATTTTAAAAAATCACCCTGGTAACTGCAGAGAACCAGAAAACAAAGGGGAAGAGGCAAATGTGGATGTGAGAAGCCCGGTTTGAAGCTATTGAAGAGGTTCAGGCAAGAAATGATGGTGTTCTCTAGCTTGGAATTGGTCTAAGTGAGTTCCAGATATATTAGGTGGTAAAAAATGAGTGCTTGGGGGCTTCCCTGGTGGCGCAGTGGTTGAGAGTCCGCCTGCTGATTCAGGGGACACGGGTTCGTGCCCCGGTCCGGGAAGATCCCACATGCTGCGGAGCGGCTGGGCCCGTGAGCCATGGCCGCTGAGCCTGCGCGTCCGGAGCCTGTGCTCCGCACAGGCCACGGCATTGGGAGGCCCGTGTACCGCAAAAAAAAAAAAAAAAAAAAAAAAAAAAAAAAAAAAATGAGCGCTTGGAAGTGGATCGGTTATGACGAATCAGGGAGAAGGGAATGCCAGAGATAATTTCTAGAATTCTGGCCTGGGTACATGGAAGGCCGTTAATGCCATTTGTTAAAATTGGAAAGAGCAGAAAAGGCTTATGAGTTCTGCTTGTCCATGTTGGGTCTGAGAAGCCCCTGAGGCATCTTGAAGGAAATGTTGAGTGGGCAGTTGGGGGATCGGAGGCCTTGTCCACGGTGGATTATATAATGAATCTCCACCATGTAGATTGTAACTGAAGCCATAAACATCAGTAAGTCAAAAATGAGGAGAAGAAAGTACCTAAGGTACTGAGCTTAAACTGCAACATTGAAACACCGGATAGAAGAGAAGTCAGCAAAAGAGATGAAAAGGATCAATTCACATCACGGATATGGAAGGGAGAAAATGTTTCAAAAATTAGGGGTGGTAAACGCCAATAAATTTTGCCAGTAGTTCAGCTAAGAAAAAGACTGAAAAAAAAAAAAAAAGAAGAGGAAGAAGAAAAGAGGGAGGAAGAAGAAGAAGAAGAATTTAAAAACTTACCTGTCATTACTTTTCTCCTCTCCAACCTAAACATCTCATGTCTTTCATCTATTAAGCATGTCACAACATTCCCATTTCCAGTGCCTTCATATAAAGTCACTCTATTATGAATATGCCACAGAGCACTTTTGTTCATTATTCCCTCATCCCTGCTACACACTTGCTGGTCAGGGGGGAAGATACAAGATTAGTCAGAGCAGAAGCTCATTCTCAAAGAGCTTTCAGTCCAACAGACATGTGGGGGCACACTCATATATAAGTAAATACAATGCAAAGTGCCCCCAAAAGAGTCTGTTATTAACATTCAGAAGAGGTGGTCATTATTTTCATTAAGTTTTTATAGAAAAGGAAACATTTGAGCTGAGTCCAGTAGGGTGAATAGAATTTAGACACTGATGAGATGATGGGAAAAGGTCTTCCAGCTAGGAAAACAAAACAAAATTTAAAAACCGAAAAAATAAAGGCAGCAGGGAAGGAAATCAGAAGACTGGTGTTGGGGAGTGTGCATAGGAGCACTAGGGGAAAAGGTGGGAAAATTAGTTGGTGGAGGGCTATGATTATTTGGCTAAAAATTTTAGACTGTTTCTTATTGGCAGTAAGAGTTCACTAAATGTTATTCATGGTTCCCATTTGTGTCTCATCCCGGAAGTCCCATTTTATGTCCCTTGAGTTACGTACTGTGGGCATGCCTCTTTGGAACAACCTTAGTACTTTCCCTCAAACAGAATTCTTTCCTCCCTCCCTCCCTCCCTTCCTTGCTTTCTTCCTTCCCTCGTTCCTTATTTATTGACAGTACAATTATTATATTTGGATCTCAGTAAGTTTTCACTGAAAGTACTGACCTGGTACAGGGATGGCTCAGAGAGACGGAGAATTGTTTGTGGCTATTGTAACAGTTTTTATGGAATTACGCTCAGGCATAGATTATCACTATGGATTGGTATCAAGACTAGGAGATTCAAGAAAAAGTTAAAAGAACTAGAATGCCTTTTGCTGTATTCTTTTTTTCATGATACTCCTTTAATTTTTAATTAACTTTCATTATCATCTCCATTACCTGCTTTATATCTAATACCTTCCTTGTCCACCCCAGCTCTCCTTATGTCCTTCATTGCTTTACTTTTCTTCATAGCACTTAACAACAACCACACACTATATTTTACTTACTTATGCTGTTTTTTTTTGGTCTCTCTCCCGTTTCCCACTAGAATGTAAACTCTGTGAGGTAATTTTTTGTTTTTTTACTCTGTTGTTCAATGCTGTATCTCCAGAGCTTAGAAGAGGGTTTGGCAAATGGCAAGCACTCCGTGTTATTGAACGCACTACCTAATTCGTTTTGGCGCTTATATCTAGATCCCATCAAAAGCACTCTAAACAGACTGGCTTTCTTCTTAGGAACTAGCAGACAGTGTCAAGAGTGCAGTAAACAAAAGTGATGAAGGGTGGACTCAAAAAATATCCAGGAGGTAGAGAGTCCAAAGTATTTGACAATTCAATAAATGCTTAGAAAAGGTGAGAGAAAGAAATCAAAGATAATTCGAGTTTTCAGACAAAGTAAGTAGGAAAAGTAGGAGCTACTGGCAAAAACAGAACCAGGGATACCAGCAAAGAAGCAGGTTTGGAGATTAATGTTCTAGAAACTGATTAACAGTATTATTATTGTTTCCTATAAAATATTACTTTGCACCATAATATATTATTTTGAAAAAGCAGAGAAATGTGATAAATCCTTGCATTCCAAATAACCTTCTTTAAGCCAAAAGTATACACTTATGAGACAATACCATATGGGAAGGCGAGACAGAGAGAGGCAGAACAAAGAAATTCTGACTTTGATAGATTAAACCCTTGACTTGATAAATAGTTCATGCAGATCAGGAAGTCCTGCGTGCCAACACAAAGGGCCAAAAATAATCTTGTAGTTTAAAAGAGTGAATGAATGATATGCACTCTGAGCTTGGAAAAGCCTCAGCTGTGATCATGAAATATGTATCAAAAGCACTGGCTTTCTGGGTGATACGTAAAGTTTTCTCTCTGCCTGTGGTGGAAGCTATTTTTTCTCATACAGAGTGGGCCAAATTCAGATTACAGATTCTACATTTTATAGTTCTTCTAGCATAAATTGCTGCAAACCAAGCGAAATCCAGAATACCCTTTTTCTTGGTTGGTGGAGAAAGTGGCAGTCTATAAAAGGAAAGGAGCTAGCAGATTTATCCTCTTTATCACAAAGGGAGATCACAATGCATAGCTCAAAGTGAAAGAGAAAAAGGTCATATATCAGAAAAAGGACTGAAAGGAAATACACTAAAATGGACATTTTCTTTGGTGGGGCTATGCATATTTTCTACTTTATTTCTTTATAATGAATATATATTACTCTCCAATTAGAAAAAAATAAATAAAAGGTTGCTTTAAAAGACTGATCACTGGTTTAAAGCTGCTTGAATATAAGCTCATGGGTCATTTTAAAGAAATTCTGACAGCTTGCAGTCTCCACGGAAAGAAGAAATTAATTGAGGAGCGACGGAGATTTTTTATATCAATGCAAGTCACTTTGAGTTTAAGCAAAAAAGAAACCACGTGAGTGTTTTGGAACGACTAAAGCATAGGCAATTCTAATCACCCCGATGAGATGCTAAATACATCAAATTATATTAAATTCATAGATACCTCTTAAATGCTGTTTTAGTACATAAAGTCAGCCTCTGCATCCAAAGAGTATTTCAAATAACTTATATTTTTTAACCTCAAAATTTCCCTTCTTATCTCAATTAGAGTCTACAAAAATGTTTGGTTTGTTTTGGTTTGCTTTGTTTTAGGACCATTTAAAAAAAAAAAAAAGAAGAAGAAATGCAAGGAGTAAATAACCAACCTGATAGCTAAATATAGATAAATGCAGAATTGTCAGTACTGTCTACTTCCCCCAAACCAACATTCGTAGAAGTTCTGGAGCAATACTTGCAAAGCATAACTAATCATTTGGAAGGAAATAAAAAAGAAACCTCTCCTCTATATACCCAGCCACACAGGTACACACCTCACCAAATTCCATAAAATTTCACATAAATAAAAACTGCTTTGATTTTTAAAGTGACAAATCCATCATCCTCTAAATGCGGCACACCCTTGGCATTTAATAATTGAAGTTCCATCATTTGGATCTATGAGAATTAAGCCAAAAATTCATTCCATGTAATACACAACAAATACCCACTGAGGGGCAGGGGCTGCTCTAGCTATTGAAGATGAGTTGTACATGCAGCAACAAGGTCCCCTCTTTTGTGAAGATGACAAGACAGAAGTGGAAGGCCAACAGGAAAAAAGGAGCCATTCCCCAAACTAAGATCAACTCTAAGACTACTGTACAGGGTAGATGGTGGGCTGGTGGGTAGGCAGGGCTGACAGGCCCAGGCAACCTGGGACAGGAAATCAAACTGGTTTGGTTCTCACTGGGGCAGCCACTGTGAATCTACATCAGGGACAGCAGCAGGAGCAGGACAGCTACCAGAAGGAGGTGGAAGGTGAACACTTGGCAGGACTCACAGCTTCAGTGGCACCTCTGTAGCCATAGCCCCTATCAAGGTGGCAGATGTCATCCTGACATTGGTGCTGCTTGAAAGGAGCGTGGGAACAAGGTGAACCTGGCAGATCTGTACAAAGACGAGAAGGGTGCCTCTACCCTGGGATGTCCCAAGATCCACTTGCTGGGGTTTGTGGAGCAGAACGGGGCTAGAAAGACCAAGGAGGCCCAAGTCCATGTCTGAAGGTCAATTTCTCTGTGACTGGAAAGTGGGGATGAGCCCACAATATGGAAGGCAATGTTCAAATCCTAGCTGACCCCATGGGGCCTTTGGGAAGGGGACAGACTTATTACTAGATAATTCTCTGCTGCTACTCTTTGAGGTAAATGACACAAGAAGTTCTCCATGGCGATAGATGCCAGCATTGTGAAGGCCCTGAAAGTGGGGCCCAAGAGTAAAGCCTTCACCTACAGCCTGGCTCCCAATACCCTCTTGCAGCTCTTGAGGTCTGCACCCAGCGGCCTTCTGCTACCCCTTCCTCTATCCTGCCTGCCCAGCCCCAAATTAGATGGAACCACCCAACTAAAACCTTGGCCAGATTTCTGCAATAATCACTCTGGTTCAAAACAAACAAAAAAACTGGGACAGGGTAACTTAATAGTCACAGAGGAGAGGGGCCAACATTCGTTGTAGTACCACAAGGGAAGGCCTCTCTAAGGAAGTGACGACAGAGCCGAGATTTTTCAGACAAGAATGGCTAGCCATGTGAAGACCACGACCTCAACAGTGTCTAGGCAGAGGAAACAGCAAGCAATCCCCTGACAGAAATATGTGCAGCATGTTCTGGGGATAAAAGGAGGCCAGTGTGGGGATTTCCCTGGTGGTCCAGCGGTTAAGACTCCACACTTCCACTGCAGGGGGCACGGTTCAATCCCTGGTTGGGAAACTAAGATCCCACAAGCTGCGCACAGCCGAAAAAAAAAAAAAAAAAAAAAAAAGCAGAAAAGAAGGAGGCCAGTGCGGCTAGAGAGAAGATGTGGGATGGGTTCCTTTATTGACCATGATAGGGAGTTGGCATTTATTTTGACCTCAATAAAATACCAATAAAGATTTTAAGGAGAGGCACCAAGTAATCTGGTTTAAATTTTTAAAAAATCTCTTTGGCAGCTCTCGAGAATGGGTGATTGGGATGGGAATTGGAGGATGAGAGTAGAAGCAGAAGACCAGTCTAGGTGACGAAGTTGGCGGTGTCTTAGATTAGAGAGTCACAGGGAAAATCAAGAGAAGTGGACAGGTTTGGAAATATAGCTGGCTGGCATGCTGATAGATAGGATGTAGGGGCAGACAGGCAATGAAATCTCTAGGATGCCTCTTAGGTTTCTGGCTTAGGAAACTGGGTGGATAACCATGCCATTTACTGAGATGGGGAGGAATGGAAGAGAACAAATTTGAACAGAAAACTCGATTCTGAGCATGCCCTGAGATAACTAATACACAGCCCCGTGGAAGTGTCAAGCAGGCAATGGAATATACAAGTAAGGAACTCATGGTAGGCATCAGGGATAGAGGTATAAAGTTATACAAGGGTACTTCAAGCGATGGAATGGATAAGGTCGCCTGGGAATAAAATATAGATAGAGAAGAAAAGAGGACCCAAGGCTCAAGCTCTTTAGCACTCCAGCTATTAGAAATCAGCCAGAGGTGAAAAAGCTATCGAACAAGTCTGACAATAGCCAGCAAGGTCGAGGAAAAACCAGAAGACAGGCACTGCAATGAGTGCTTCACTGTCAGTTCCCGGGAATCTACAAGGCTGGTAGCATTCATGCTGTAAAAAGGAGGAAGTAGTCAACTGGGTGAGATGCTGGTGAGAGGTGAAGTCAGCCAAGGACACAGACCGAACAACTGTGTTGACAACACTGATGTCACAAATGAAGTCAACTTCCTTCATTTGAAGGAGCACTTCAGTGTTGAAAAACTAACCAATTTTTTAAACAAACTATAATCACTTTCAAATTTATAAAGTGATTATAAACTATAATCACTTACTGGTTACAAATTACCTGAGTAACTAGTAAGTCAAAAAAGGAAATAAAATAATGGTAGTATTAAAACAGTATTACAACAGCGTTTTTCAACATTTCATTATTGTCCCTCTACAGAGCCTGTTTAAACAATTTTTTCCTAATTGCAGTCCCACCCCCATGACATTTTAATACCACAGATAGACTATATATTATCTATGTACTGTGGCCCTTTGAATGGCCACAAACCATTATAATATCAAAGAACTTTTGCCCCACCCAAATCTCCCCAGAATCAATTTTCACTCCCCTGTGGATGTAACATCACTCTGGTTGAGAATGCACACTTTACAATTATAGGCTGCTGCTAAAGTTGTACTTAGGGGAAACTATGTAATGCGCTCATCATTAGAATGACCATATAATTTATTATCCAATTGACATATTTTTGAGAGGAAAGAGGGTGTTATTGGTAATTGTATTGAGACAGTAGGCAAACACCAAAATGTCCCAGGCAAACTGGGGTGTGTGATTCTCCTGTCATCATGAACTCTGAAAAAAAATTGTAAAAATATAATTGGCAATAAAAGAATTCTAAAATGAACAAATCAATAAATCTAAGAGCTTGTTTGTCAGAAAAAATGAAAAAAATGAGCAAAGATGGAAAATCTAAGACAGACAGAAAAAGAGAAAACGCAAAGCAAATCAGAAGTTATAAAATTATATAAAAACATAGATATAACAGATTTTAAACATATCATAGAACACTATATACATTCTGTACTAAGAAATGTGAAAGTCTAGATAAAAAGGGAATTTTCTGGGGATGTATAAATTTTTTTAATGAACTCAAAAAGGACTTAAGAACAGTATGGGTAATCATGAAAGAAAAGAAAATGTTATCAATGAAATGTTTTCAAAGATAAATTTAGGCCATACATTTCTTTGGAAAAAAATTCTTTGAAATCTTCAAAACACACATAATGATATGCTACAAAATATGTTTCCAAGCTGAACAGAAAGAAAGTTCTCCAATTCATTTTATAAAGCTAGCACAAGCCTAATGCCAAAACTTGACAGTTAATACACAAAGAAGAAAACTGTAGCCCAATCTCGCATATGAATATAGACATGAACATCCAAAGAAATTCTAGCAAATTAATCCACTCTCACAAGCTGATTAGTACGCACGATTCAGGACAAAATCTACCTTAACTTCTCAGCACTAAGTTACACTTGGAACTTTTGTACTTCATTTAACACTTTTCCTAGTCACAGGGGTAAGGAGTTAGAAAAGAATGTGATGCTGCAAATCCTTAGAACTATAAAAGTGAAAAATGTGTCAGAAATTTGAGATGTGGTGTTTAAAATAGTATGATCATATATCAGAATAATAATGCTTAGGAAAGCTCCAGTAATGTAGTGTTTGCTTCACAACTGTCAGCCCCTGTATTAGTGTAAGTACTAAAAGAGTTTACGACACTAATATTTCATGTTTTAGATGAGATAAAACAATAATTTTAATCCATGTCGTAGAGCTGGTATAATAGAAAGCTTATCTGAGAAGCTGGAAAACGTGTTTATTTTCAACCTGTCTTGGTTTAAAAATCTAAGACATGATTCCTACATTTACCCGTCTTACTGATGATCCTTTTATTAGACTATTAATTGCACTTGAGCTGAAGAATCTGATTCAAACGAATACTTTTAAAATGTGTCACTCAAAGAACATTTTCATGGTTTTTCTCTTAGTCTTATTAACTCTCAGTAGTAATACCTTAAAAAAACTCAAGCTTAGAGAGGCATGGACATATATACACTACCAAACGTAAGGTAGATAGTTAGTGGGAAGTAGCCGCATAGCACAGGGAGATCAGCTCGGTGCTTTGTGATCGCCTGGAGGGGTGGGATAGGGAGGGTGGGAGGGAGGGAGACGCAAGAGAGAAGAGATATGGGAACATATGAATATATATAACTGATTCATTTTGTTGTAAAGCAGAAATTAACACACCATTGTAAAGCAATTATACTTCAATAAAGATGTGAAAAAAAATAATAAAAAAAAAACAAAAAACAAAAAAACCCTCAAGCTTAAAATACCTCTTTTTAAATTCAGTACTTGGTAAATCTTGTGAGGGAGATGTAAGCATTCAATACATTCATCTATTTTAAACTTGTTCAAATTTCTGGATTTGGAAATGGACTAGTTTTTTTTCTTCAAATTTTTATTTTGAAAAAATTTAAACCAACATAAAAGTTACATGACTAAGAGAATGAACATGAATATCCTATGTACCTAGAATGACCAGTTGTTAAAATTTTGCCACATGTACTTTATCTCTTTATCCATCTATGTATCATTCTATATTTCCCTATATACATATTTTTGCTATGTGTTTGAAAATACATTCCAGACCTCATGACCCTTCAGCATATATATTGTGAGTATAGTGATGGTTCCTTTTCTAAGCACAATATATTTAACAAATGAGGAAATTTAATAGTGAAAGTAATATTTTCTAATATAGAGTCCATTTTCAAATTTTGCCAATCAATACTATAATACAAATCCTGTTTATTAGTTTAAAACTTTTATAATCAAATTATATATAAAACTTGGAAACTTCAAATATGGTTATGGAACAGAACACTAGCAACCTTGCCAATGTAAAAGGGGAGAGAAGAGCAGGGGAGCTAATATGCTCATCTTGGTGGGGAGGCAAGACAGGCTGCCTAATGGTGATGGAACAAAAAATCAAAGTCTAAGTTTAGTATTTAAAGTTAAAAAGAAAATAAGCAGAAGAAGCAAAATATGAACATAACCATCAAACTCTGGGAAGGGAAGGAGAAGAAAGGTAGGGAGAAAGGAAGAGTGAAATCCCCCCTTTTCATAGAGCGGAGTCAATAAATAATGTCTAAAGTTGATAGGTCGAGGAGTGGTAAAATAAGGCAGGAAAGTTCTATCTCAAAATATTAATCTAGTTGTTCCCTGTGCATTTCCCTCCAGTTCTTTTGTCTTATTTGTACCCCAAGAGTTATTTTCCTCCTTCCATACCTATCCCCAGTCGACACCAAAGGGGAAAACAAAGTTTCAAAGAGCCACAGACTAAGAGGTTGGCAGGGCTTTTCCTCTAGGAGAGGCTGAGTAAGACTGGATGTGGAGAAAAGTATGAGAGAAGGTGAGGGGCAACACAGAAGAAAGAAAGGGAAGATATCCTGGAGGGACTGAAAGAGAACAGCTCCCACAGAGCTCTGTAAAGTAGCACAGAAAGGATTCGGAACATGAGCTGTCCTCAACTGTGGACTACTCCATACCAATCCATCCCCTGCTGGACAACGGGTCTGGCGTTCAACAATCATGGACACTTGTGAGACCCCCACCTGAAAAAGGGTAAGAGGGAACTTTGCCCCTGAACTGGGTGAATCTAGATTGGCCCAGCAGGGAATTTCTCTGTAAGAGTTCAGTGGAGAATGCAGCACCACTGGTACCTATATTGTTTGAAGGAATATAGGCAACTATCGGAAGAACTGAGTTTTTTTTAAACTGAGGCTTTAAAAAACATGACTGGGGAAGAACAGAAGCAGCACAGGGAATTTCAATTCTTGTGTACTATTAGATTCTTTTTATGTACATTTATTACCTTTGTAGAATTTTTAAAGAGAAGATTAAAACTCTTGGCTTTCATCACTGAATACCTACTGTTAGCCAGGCACTATGCTAGGTGCTTTAAACACATTTTCTTCCTTATTATTCAAAAAAAATTAAGTACGGCATATGTAAAGATAGGGGCCCAATAGGATTACTAAATGAATGCACAGTGCATGCATATAGATGTGCTACATAAATAACAAATGTTGCATGAAAAGCTTAAAAAATTCCAGAACTCCAATCTTGTCCACCAACCACCTCATCACATATATGATCATTCTGCCTGGATTGCATAAAATTGGCATCAGCTTTTTCAAAGTTCTTGTTGCTTGAGCAAGAAAAATCTATCATTCAATGATAATTTCCATTTCTGTAGCCTCCCTGTGTCTTGGAAGTTCTCGGTCTGCAGTGGTTTAGAGGAGAGGAGGTTCTTCTAGCACAGAAACCTTAAATTAGAGTGAATGGAGACTTGGCACAGCACCTGTGAAAGCTTGCCAGCCTCTGCTCCGCTGCCTTTCCACATCCACTCTCATGTGCAAAGGGAATCAGAATGTACAAGTGTCTGGGAAAGATACTTCCACATTCTGAAATGTACAAAAATCACAGGTGGTCTCTCACACTAAATCAGACTTTCCGGGTAAATCAATAGGGTCAAAAAGTGCACAAGACAATAAAACTACAGACTAGACAGGCAGTGTTAAATAATGAGTTATTTCCATAACACAGTGCATAGAAAGTTAGAAAATAAATAACAGGAGCTACTTTTCTTTCTTTTTTTTTTTTTTAACATCTTTATTGGGGTATAATTGCTTTACAATGGTGTGTTAGTTTCTGCTTTATAACAAAGTGAATCAGTCATACATAAACATATGTTCCCATATGTCTTCCCTCTTGCGTCTCCCTCCCTCCCACCCTCCCTATCCCACCCCTCCAGGCTGACAGGAGCTACTTTTCAAGTGCATTCAACATGGGTGATTTTATTTTGTAGGGTTCTCTAAGAATAGAATATCCTTTACAGTAAAAACTTGTTTTCAGAGCTTCCAGTTCATAGACTTCTAGGAAAAACAGGAAGAAAGCTGTCTTATTATACAATTACTGCCACAGTTTGCAGAGAGAATATTAATTAAACACTGTCAATAGATTTGTAAACTTGCATTTTCTTTATTAAGTTTCTAAGAAGAACATCAAGCACATACCATAATAACTAATATTTGTTAAACCACATACCAGACACCATGCTCAACACTTTATATATATATAACTTCATTTACTTCTAAAAATGCCTTCTGAGATAAGACATACAAATATGGCCCTATTTTTTTGGTATAGTTAGGCAACTTGTCCAAGAACACTGTATTAGTATGGGTTTTCCAGAGAAACACAGCCAATAAGATGGATGAATGGACAGATGGATAGATGGATAAGTAGATAGAGAGATATTGATAGATGAAAGATTAGATAGGTTAACTGATAGATTGATAGATATATCTAGAGATATAGAGATAGATATATAAAAAGATTTTTTAAAATCAGGAATTGATTAACATGATTATGGAGGCTGAGAAGTCCAAGATCTACAGTTAGAAAGCTGGAGACCCAGGAGAGCTAGTAGTATTCTACTGTTCTAGTGTTCTAGTCCAAGTCCAAATCCAAAGGCAGCAGAAGACCAATAATCCAGCTTGAAGACAGGCAGACAAAGAATTATTTCTTTTATTCTATTCAGGCCTTCAACGGATTGGGTGAGGCTCACCAATATTGGGGACAGCGATCTGCTTTACTCAGGCTACTGATTTTAAAATGTTAACCTCGGGCTTCCCTGGTGGCGCAGTGGTTGAGAGTCCGCCTGCCGATGCAGGGTACACGGGTTCGTGCCCCGGTCCGGGAAGATCCCACATGCCGCAGAGCGGCTGGGCCCGTGAGCCATGGCCACTGAGCCTGCGCGTCCGGAGCCTGTGCTCCGCAACGGGAGAAGCCATAACAGTGAGAGGCCCGCGTACCACAAAAAAAAAAAAAATGTTAACCTCACCCAAATACATACACACCCAGAAATAATATTTAACCAAATATGTGAGTGTCCCATGGCCTAGTCAAGTTGATACACAAAATTAACCATCACAATCACAAAGTTAATAAATGGCAAAGCAAGAACTTGAACACAGGCAGTCTTGACACCAGAACCCTGGTTCCTAACCACTATTATATACCCTTCTCATATCTAGTAAGCAAAAGTACAGTAAACCCTACTATATAAATAGTCAATTTCATCGGGGGTAGCACCATGGGAACTAGATAGTTGTTAGGGTTCACCAGGATTTAAATAGCTTAGATACCACCATTTCCTTGCTAGGAAACGATACTATATAATATTACCATACTATATTACATTATCATTCTATCTCATTCTATTCTGTTCTTTTTAATATATATCACAAAGTTAAAAACGTAAATATTCTCATACAAATACATAAGGGGCCTGTGTCAAAGATATGTTAAAATCATTAACGAAGGAACCAGAAAGCAATAAAGCTAATTCAAAAGAGAATACAAGAAACTGACAGGAAGGTATGTAGGGCAATAGGCAGGTGGACGGATGGAGAGATGGATGGGAAAAGATTGCTAGAAGACATTTCTAAGATATATATACAAAACTGCCTAATGGTCTAGAGAGCAATAAAACCCAATAAAATGTTCTCTACTATTAGAAATCATTTGCTTCTCTATTGGACAGTAGTGATTTGCATCCCATAGTTTTCTATTCATTAACATCAGCTTTATAGAGTTTGGACAAAAATCAATGGTAAACAATAAGCCAAAGAAAATTATATTGTCCAACAAAGTCTACTATGAATCAAGAAGAAAGCTGACATAGCCCTGGTATTCATAGCCTAGAGTCAAAAGACCAACAATTGATATAAAATAATATTATATGCCAGGGGATAATAAGTAGTACAGAGAAAACTAAAGCAAGGTGAGGAAAATGAGTAGCAGGAAGGCAATGGGGAGCTGACATTTTATAAGAGATGGAGGAACTTTTGTGATATTTTATAAGAGATGGAGGAAATTTTGTTTAGGAAGGGAAGGAAGAAGAGTCTTAAAGGAATCAAGAGAGAAAGGCATAAGGACATATGGGAAAAGATTGTTTGGGGAAAAGTAAGAACCAGTGCAAAGGCCCTGAGGCAGGACAGGTAGTTTGAACAAGAATTGCAAGGAGGCCAATGCGGATGGAATGAAAGGAGCAAGGGAGCGGGTAGGAGGAAATACTTTCTGAGATGAGGGTGGGAAGTGGATCCTACTGAGAGGTGGGAATGGGAGCAGATCCCATAAAGATATTGCTTTTTACTCTAAGATGGGGCATGAGTGAAAAATTCTGAGCATAGGAATGACAGGATTTGTCTTCAGCTGAAAGGAACATGCAGAGGAGATAATGGACGTAAAACTCTTAGCACTGTGTTTACTGAATGTTATTGTGCTATTACTTTTAGCGTTAGAAATAATATTCCAAGGTAGAGACACTACCCTGCTAGGGTTTTCATGGACCTTGCTGTTAACAGCCTCTGTGTGGGTATGAGATATGCTTATAAACATCCAGCAGGCTTGTTTACCCACTGCCTCTATTCTCCTTCGCTCTTTCGTTCATCTCTTAGCTCCCTTCTTCTTCTCCTTCTCTCGCCCTTCTCTCTGCACTCTGTCCTCTCTCTATACCTCTGCTCTCTAGCCTTGTTTTCTCGTTCTTCTATACTATTTCATTCTCCTGCTTTTACTCTAAGGAAAAGGGATTCAAAAAGGGATTTAAAAAGTCAGCAACAGGAAAGCGGGATAGGTAAAGAGGCCCACAGGGGCAGTGTCTGCTTCTCACCGCTGGGGGAGAGGAAAGCTGAGCCCACAAGCAGGGTGATGGTGTCTTCTTGCTTTACCCACACTTACCCACGCACGGTAAGGAGGGCTGGCCTGCTCCAGGCACAGCAGCTGTCAGCTTGGGGTTCAGCAGCAATTGGTTGCAGATTAATCAGTTGTTCCCTTGTAAACCAGAGCCAAGGGTCCCGAGGGCCTAGGAGGGCAGATAGGTGTGGTGTGTGACAGAGAGAGGAAGGCTGGAAGAAAGAACTGAAAGAGACTGGGGGACCCCAACAAGGGAATGGAGAGACATTTGATACTGATAACTTCTCCTACTTCACAATGTTTATAGCTCTCTTAAGACAGTTGCGGAACCACTAGAGAATGATAGCTACTCAGCTCTTACGATACACCAGCATGGAACTCATTTCTACATACATTTTCCTCATTTAAATCTCACAACAACCCTGTAAGTATAGCATATTATTCCAGATCTGGCAGTTCTCAAAATTCTTGATCTTTCTTCAATACCGTTCTCCTCTGTAGGGGCAAAAAGAGCTAGCTTAATATAGCAGAAATGGTCTTCACTGAACACCTGGCTATTCTTCTAGGCACTAGAGACACAGTCACAGTGAATAAAATGGACAAAATGCACGTCCTTGTAGAGCTCACGTTCTAGTGCGGTAGACAGGCAATAAATTAGATAAATAAGCAAATTAGAAAGTATGTCAGATATTAGTAATAGCTAGGGAGAAAAAAATGCTGGGAAAGGGAATAGGACATGCAAAAGACAGGGGGTGGGTAGGAAGGGGGACCAGGGAACGTCTCCTTAGAAGCACAAGGGTGACAGGCTCCTCTTAGACCATGTGACTTTCTCAATCAAAAATCTCCCTTTGGGGCTTCCCTGGTGGCGCAGTGGTTGAGAGTCCGTCTGCCGATGCAGGGGACACGGGTTCGTGCCCCGGTCCAGGAAGATCCCACATCCGCAGAGCGGCTGGGCCCGTGAGCCACGGCCGCTGAGTCTGTGCATCTGGAGCCTGTGCTCCGCAACGGGAGAGGCCACAACAGTGAGAGGCCCGCGTACTGCAAAAAAAAAAAAAAAAATCTCCCTTTGACAGGCTCTCCTGTCTTCCCAGAGGAGCTAGAGGGAAGGGTTTCCATTCCTGGACTGTAATGGTATACCTGGCTCTTACTCATCTTCAAGTCTCAGATTAAATCTCAGGAAGGCCAATCCTGGCTAAAGTTGCTTTCCTCATCCTTTACCAGCCATAACTCCCTAGCATAATATCACATCTGTTTCTTTCATAACACTTTCAGCAATTTGTAATTCAATTGCATGTTGGTTTATTTGAATGTTTGTCTCCCCCACTGTTTATATTGTGAGATCCAGGAGGCCGGGGATAAGGTCTTGTCCCACACCTGTCCACATCCACTGCTCAGCTCAGTGCCTGACAACTCTTTGATGAATAAATGAATGAATTTGCTACTTATAGCAATCCTCAGAGACAGCCTTAATTCCTCAGTAAAAACCTGTTTTACAATTACTTTTCACCAGCACGTTTATCATATAATGTAAGGGATTCCTGCTATTCCATGGCGTTAACACGCTATCAAGGCTTTAAGAAAATAAAAGGCAGAGAATATCAAAGCACTTCAAAGCTAGAAGGTGTTTGGTCCTCACTTCTCCCCTGTAGTCTGTAGGGTTTTGCTTTAGATGTTGAGGAGAAGAAAGGAGAAGTAAGGTAGGCATTTGTTCTGACCTTGAGGACGGGGAAGGCCGCCTGCATACCAGTAGTTGACAGGCCATGATGCCTCAGAGTTTTACTAGCTGTTCGTCCTGGCTGCGTGCCTGACTTCTGTCTGGTTTGGACTAGTTTCCCAAGCTTTCTAGGTTGCAGATGCAGCTCCCATAGAACTCAGCACACACACTGATCTCGCATTTTTATTTTCATTCCTCCTGGTTTGGAGTTGTCATTATGCTTAGCCTTCCTTTTCCTTTTCCTTTTTTTTTTTTTTTTACAATCCCTCCAGACTGCAGAACAAACTGATATTAAAGCATAAGTTTTATAAAAAAAAAAAGACTCTTTCGCTGAAAAGTGGTAGGGCTGCAGATGTCCATTTTACTCTTGTTACTTTGTGTCTAAAAGGAGAAAGCTTCGGAACTCAGATGATAAAGCACACACATTAGTCTTTCAGTTCTGAAGATATTTATCTATCAAAAAGTGGGGAAAGGCAGCTTAGAGAAACGCATTTAGGGAAAAAAAAATCGAACAGGATAATCAAATTAATGACTGAAATGCCTTTTACCTAAAAGTGGCTTATTCAGCTAAGGGAGGATGGAATACACACACATCATCTATGACCTTGCCGTGGTCATTCCAAGATTCGTGATGCAAAATGCACTGAAAAAGCCCCCTTAAACCTAAGATGTTAATGAGTAAGCACACAGGCCAGCTCTAGACTCCCAGGGCCTTCGGGGTGCCTCCTCCAGTCCCTGGCCCCCGCTGCCAAGGAAAGTCTTACTCCCAAACACAAAGCCTTTCAGCATTTTCATTTTCTCAGCCTTTTATAAAAACTAGACCATTTTATCACCTGCCTTGGAAAAAGAAGTGTGCAGATTATATTTCAAATATTTCAATTTCATCCTTTGGCAGAGTTTGATTTCTCCTGGGGAATTAGTTGCTGGCAAGGCTGGGCTGTCAGAGGCTGCTGTCCTAACAGCTTCTCTCTGGTCCCTGGACAGGCAGGGGCCAAGGTCTTTAAATTCCTCAATGATTCCTTTCCCAGGATGGCTGTGCACCATTGTGAGAGACAAGCTGACCGCTCAAAGCCCCAGCTGGCTTGTGGGGAGCACCCTCCTGGACCAGAGAGGTGTAAGAGGTGAGACTGGCCACAGCAACAAAGATCTCCCATCCATCCTTCCCGGTCCTCACCACCCCGCAAAGATTCGTCAGTCTGAAGGGCACACGCAGAATCACCATCAGCTCCTAGTTGGGAAAACACTCCTATTTCTGGGCCTCTGTGCCCAATTACCAGAGCCTTGGGCCAACAGCTGTTTCCTCTTGACTTTTATAGAGACAAAAAATGAAGGTTAACCTCTGGGTCACTTGGAAGCCCCACAAATATGCTCTGAGGGACCACAACAATGATAATAACTGATATTTGCCAGGTGCTTTGAAATTCACCAAGGATTTTCATGTTAGCTGCCCGGAATTCTAAGGACAGCCTTGTGATGTAATTATTTTCATTATCCGCACTGGTCCCTTCCCTGTACTTTAAATCCCTGAAACAAACTCCTAGCTCAGGACATGTGTTCTTGCCTTTTCTTCTGTCGAGAACAGTCTTCCTTCAGCTATCTGCATGGCCTTCTCCCTCTCTTCCTTGAGGTTTCTGCTGAATGTCACTTTTTCACAGAAACCTTCCCCAAACACCTCCTATGAAATAGACTGGGACTCCAGCTCCCTTTCTTTGCTTCAGTTCTCCCTCATAGCACTTAGGACTTATGTATCACTTGTACATTTACCTATTTTTTGTAGTTTATTGGCTCCTGTCACTAGATTAGATGGTCTGTGCTGTTCACTGCTCTATCCCAAGTGCTTAGAATAGTGCCTGGCACATAATAGGTAATCAGTAAATAACTGCTGGAAAAAATGAATGAATGAATGAATGAATGAATGATCGAGGCCCATTTCACAGTGGACCACACCCTATTAACAGAGTAGGACATCAAGAGGAAAAATGTCTGACTCAATATATGAGTTTCCTGTCTCTGCTATAACACATTACCACAAATTTACCGGCTTAAAACAACACAAATTCATTATCTTTCAGTCATGGAGGTCAGAAGTCCAAAAGGCGCCTTACTGGGCTAAAATCAAAGTATTGGCAGGGCTACATTCCTTCTGGAGGCTCTAATGGAAAATTTGTTTCCTTGCCTTTTCCTACTTCTAGAGGTGGCATGCGTAGCTTGCCTCGATGTCCCATCTTCCAACTTCACTCCATCTTCTAAACTAGCAGCATAGCTTCTTTAAACCTCTGATTCTGACTCTCCTGTCTCTGTCTTTCACTTATAAGGATGCTGGTGATCACACTGGGCCCACTAGGATACTCCAGGAAAATCTCCTCATCTCAAGATCCTTGACCAAATCACATCTTCAGCTCCCCTTTGCCATGTAAGGTAACATATTCACAGTTTCCAGGAATTAGGACATGGACATCTTTGGGGGCCATTATTCTGCCTACTATACTCAAGGTCACTCAGTAAATAGCAACGCTGAGATTATAATGCAGGTTAGGCTTTCCAAACCAATGATTGACTCATCAGAAGAAGGAAAAGGAAAACTGAGACAGCATCACTACCAAAGACAGACAGGTGGCAGCAGCCTGGGGACCATTCCAACCTCTTCTACTGTACGCTCACCTCGATTCCATCCTGGTTGGATATCCTGGTAGATAATCCTGGATGACAGTGACGTCCATAGACCTAATTTCTTTATCTGTTGACAAATAGGACATGAACTTGGCCCCAATTCTTTGGGTCAGAATCACAAGCAGAAGTGCTCGAGCGTAGGGTTTCTCAGCCTCAGCACCGATGATACTTTGGGCCAGATAATTTTTTGCTGGGGGACGAGAGTGAGGGCTGTCCTGCACTTTGTAGGATACTTAGCACCAGCATCATCCTTGTCTTCTACCCACACCACCTCCATCCCAGTGATGACAACTAAAGTGTCTCCCATTATTCATAAATATCCCATGGGGTGGGGGAGGGATTACAAAATCACCCCAGTTAAGAACCACTGCTCTAGAGGAAGCAGACCTAAATGCCACAGCGCTGGTGCAGGGGAGCAGGGAAGTCAAGCCTCCAGATGAATCAAGTGTCCAGGAATCTGAAATTATAGGTGTCTTTGTCTTTATCTACATTAGACCCGTCACAATAAAGAATTCTGGCTGAAATACATTTGGCTGCACTGAGCATAAAGTACTTCCCCACGCTGCTGGCAAAACATAATTAACCAAATGACAATGGCTTTCACATACACATTGATTCCTGTAATTTCAAGTCTCCATTACTAGATAAATCAGCAGCAGAATTATCAGACTAGCAGAGACGTCTCCTCTCCTAGCAGACTTTTTGTTAAAAATATTAATCCTAGAAGAGTAATACTCTCCCTCTGCTTTGTAAAGCAGTCTACCTATAAAAATGTTAATAGCCACAATGTCATTTTCAGTATGCTTTTCCTCCCTTCGCTGTGCCCCTACCAGAGCAGCTGTGGGCTCTTCTGACCAGAAGGCACGATGTAAGTGGCTGGTCCACGGAGGGCCACGTGCTCAAGGGCTGCCGGGAGAAAGCTTTGCAGTCCTTGCGCAACTGGTAATTCCATGTCTGGGCATTCACCACTTCACGCAGCCCTTTGGAAGTGTCACTCTGGGCCAGAAAGCACAGGAGGGTTAATACCACCCCATCCCCCAGTACTGGAGGTAGAACCCCATTCGATGTGACCAAGTTCTGCTAGGAAAGTACATAGAAAATGTCACAGCCCCCAAGTGTTGAACAAGCCCCTAGGATTCTCCCCAGGCTCGTGAGTGTTATTTAGGTGAGGGCTTCTCAAACATGCAAGCGAACCCTCTGGAGATCCTGTTAAAATGCAGATTTTGATTCAGTAGGTCTGGGCTAGACCCTGGGATTCCACATTTCTAACCAGCACCACAGGTGATGGTCACACTTTAGGTATCAAATACTAAGACAACCTGCTTTTAAACCCCTTACCCTTAGACAGCTGGAAAAGGCCTCATTCCAAGAGGAGGATATCCCTGAACAGAAGCCACTGGTGCACTTAGTTCCGCCTCACACACAAAGAGAAGTTTGTTTGCTGCCTCAGTAACTCTGCATTCCAAGCCATAGGAGAATTTCCTGACTTATTTCTGTATCACTGTAATTGCACAGTAGCTTCTGCCATTTGTTAGCATACACATCTGGCAGCCCTCCTGCCTCCAAGGCCAGCAGGCTCCAGACTCCAGAGTCCTGCAGAGCCCGGGCGAGTATCCAGCTGCTGACACAGCAGCCAGAAGGGGCTTGGGGTCTGTGGGAATGACTGTACTCCATGTCCAAGGGGGTTCAGCCGAGCCTCTGCTTAAATGACAGGAGGGGACAGAGCTGGGCGGAGAGTCCGGAGATCAAAGGCTGAACTCTGCCTGGACTGACCGGCATCCCTCGAGCTGTGGGCAGATTTGAACAACTAGGGCTGTGAGGCAAATGCAGATGTCTTCCTTGGCCAGTGAAGGTAGCTCCGCTAGTCTGCACTCTCACGGCATATTAGCTTATCTGGAGGAAGCCCTGACTACATGCTAATGCAGCTGCTGTTCACAATCTCACAGCAGCCCAGACCATGAGGGGAAGAAAGGGATAATCACTAAGGAATCACTTTGCTATTGCAGGGTGGGATGGATTTCTGCTTAGATTTCAGAGATACGGTTCCCCAACGAATCAGCTCTCACCCCTGCCTGCACCACCCAATCAGCCTTGCCCTTTGACCTTGACCTTTCCCCTGCCTCATATTTTTCCTCAGCAGATAAATGGAAATAAAAGGAGCTACTCTTCACAGAGGTGCTGGGAGTGCAGTGTCTCGAATATGGCATTGAGCCAGGGATAAAACAATCTGAGATGTCACAGTCCTTACCACTAATAGTTGTTTTATTTTGGACAAAATAAAACAACTTAAACTTGTAGTGACTTAGTTTCCTCACCTACATAATGGGTCTAAGATCCCAATGATTATCTCATGAATTTCTAATGGAGGTCAAACATGAATATGACTGTTGTAAACTGCTCCAAATGCTGAGATTCCATCACCAATGCCAAATGAGATACAAAAGCCTTGTTTATACCACAGAGATACACTACTGTTTAGAATTGGAGATCTCTACACTTAAGCATCTTGGGATTCACTTATATGGTAAATTTAAGAGCATTCCATGACAATCATTAGGGTAAAACAGAAAATATTCTGTGCCTTGCCATGCTAAGAAATACAATACTATGAAACATGTTTTAGATCAAAGTCCTATTATTCTAACAAATAATTGAAATGATACCAAAAGAAATTAAGATACAGCAGGGGCGGAGACAGGAAAAGCCAGATATATGCAATCATTCTTCCAAAGGATTTTAGAAGAGATCATTTATTTGAAGTGCTCCTGACATGTTGATGGAGCAGCTCAATCTTTTGCCAGTGAATGTTTAGCCTTTTGTTTTTCATTTATAGATATATTTGAATATATACTTAGGACATGTAATAACTATGGAACTTCACCACAAACACAGCACTGAGGACAGACACGTTTCTGAGCCGTGTGGATGAAAGGCTCTTGGGGCTGAAGTCAGGAGTCAGTGCTGTGCCTCTGAGGTGGGAGAGCCAACTTCAGGACACTGGTCCACAAGAGACCTCCCAGCTCCACGAAATATCAAATGGTGAAAATCTCCCAGAGATCACCATCTCAACACCAGCACCCAGCTTCACTCAAAGACCAGCAAGCTACAGAGCTGGACACCCTATGCCAAACAAGTAGCTAGACAGGAACACAAACCCACCCATTAGCAGAGAGGTTGACTAAAATCATAATAAGTCCACAGACACCCCAAAACACACAACCAGATGTGGACCTGCCCACCAGAAAGACAAGATCCAGCCTCATCCACCAGAACACAGGCACTAGTCCCCTCCACCAGGAAGCCTACACAACCCACTGAACCAAATTTAGCCACTGGGGACAGAAACCAAAAACAACAGGAACTAAGAACCTGCAGCCTGCAAAAAGGAGACCCCAAACACAGTAAGATAAGCAAAATAAGAAGACAGAAAAACACACAGCAGAAGAAGGAGCAAGATAAAAACCCACCAGACCTAACAAATGAAGAGGAAATAGGCAGTCTACCTGAAAAAGAATTCAGAATAATGATAGTAAAGATGATCCAAAATCTTGGAAATAGAATAGAGAAAATGCAAGAAACATTTAACAAGGACCTAGAAGAACTAAAGATGAAACAAGCAACAATGAACAACACAATAAATGAAATTAAAAATACTCTAGATGGGATCAATAGCAGAATAACTGAGGCAGAAGAACGGATAAGTGACCTGGAAGATAAAAGAGTGGAAATAACTACTGCAGAGCAGAAAAAAGAAAAAAGAATGGAAAGAACTGAGGACAGTCTCAGAGGCCTCTGGGACAACATTAAACACACCAACATTTGAATTATAGGGGTTGCAGAAGAAGAAGAAAAAAAGAAAGGGACTGAGAAAATATTTGAAGAGATTATAGTTGAAAATTTCCCTAATATGGGAAAGGAAATAGTTAATCAAGTCCACGAAGCACAGAGAGTACCATACAGGATAAATCAAAGGAGAAACATGCCAAGACACATATTAATCACACCGTCAAAAATTAAATACAAAGAAAACATTAAAAGCAGCAAGGGAAAAACAACAAATAACACAAGGGAATCCCCATAAGGTTAACAGCTGATCTTTCAGCAGAAACTCTGCAAGCCAGAAGGGACTGGCAGGACATATTTAAAGTGATGAAGGAGAAAAACCTACAACCAAGATTACTCTACCCAGCAAGGATCTCATTCAGATTTGATGGAGAAATTAAAACCTTTACAGACAAGCAAAAGCTGAGAGAGTTCAGCACCACCACACCAGCTTTACAACAAATGCTAAAGGAACTTCTCTAGGCAAGAAACACAAGAGAAGGCAAAGACCTATAATAACAAACTCAAAACAATTAAGAAAATGGGAATAGGAACATACATATTGATCATTACCTTAAGTGTAAATGGATTAAATGCTCCCACCAAAAGACACAGACTGGTTGAATGGATACAAAAACAAGACCCATATATATGCTGTCTAAAAGAGACCCACTTCAGACCTAGAGACACCTACAGACTGAAAGTAAGGGGATGGGAAAAGATATTCCATGCAAATGGAAACCAAAAGAATAGCAATTCTCATATCACACAAAATAGACTTTATAATAAAGACTATTACAAGGGACAAAGAAGGAGACTACATAATGATCAAGGGATCGATCCAAGAAGAAGATATAACAATTGTAAATATTGCACCCAACATAGGAGCACCTCAATACATAAGGCAAATACTAACAGCCATAAAAGGGGAAATCGACAGTAACACATTCATACTAGGGGACTTTAACACCCCAATTTCACGAATGCACAGATAATCCAAAATGAAAATAAATAAGGAAGCACAAGCTTTAAATGATACATTAAACAAGATGGACTTAATTGATATTTATAGGACATTCCATTCAAAAACAACAGAATACACATTTTTCTCAAGTGCTCATGGAACATTCTCCAGGATCGATCATATCTTGGGTCACAAATCAAGCCTTGGTAAATTTAAGAAAATTGAAATTCTATCAAGTATCTTTTCTGACCACAACGCTATGAGACTAGATATCGATTACAGGAAAAGATCTGTAAAAAATACAAACACATGGAGGCTAAACAATACACTACTTAATAACGAAGTGATCACTGAAGAAATCAAAGGGGAAATCAAGAAACATCTAGAAACAAATGACAATGTAGACACGATGACCCAAAACCTATGGGATGCAGCAAAAGCAGTTCTAAGAGGGAAGTTTATAGCAATACAATCCTACCTTAAGAAACAGGAAACATCTTGAATAAACAACCTAACCTTGCACCTAAAGCAATTACAGAAAGAAGAACAAAAAAACCCAAAAGTTAGCAGAAGGAAAGAAATCAAAAAGATCAGATCAGAAATAAATGAAAAAGAAATGAAGGAAACAATAGCAAAGATCAATAAAACTAAAAGCTGGTACTTTGAGAAGATAAGCAAAATTGATTAACCATTATCCAGACTCATCAAGAAAAATAGGGAGAAGGCTCAAATCAATAGAATTAGGAATGAAAAAGGAGAAGTAACAACTGACACGGCAGAAATACAAAAGATGATGAGAGATTACTACAAGCAACTCTATGCCAATAAAATGGACAACTTGGAAGAAATGGACAAATTCTTAGAAATGCACAACCTTTCGAGACTGAACCAGGAAGAAATAGAAAATATGAACAGACCAATCACAAGCAGTGAAATTGAAACTGTGATTAAAAATCTTCCAACAAACAAAAGCCCAGGACCAGATGGCTTCACAGGTGAATTCTATCAAACATTTAGAGAAGAGCTAACACCTATCCTTCTCAAACTCTTCCAAAATATAGCAGAGGGAGGAACACTCCCAAACTCATTCTACGAGGCCACCGTCACTCTGATACCAAAACCAGACAAGGATGTCACAAAGAAAGAAAACTACAGGCTAATATCACTGATGAACATAGATGCAAAAATCCTCGACAAAATACTAGCAAACAAATCCAACAGCACATTAAACGAATCATACTCCATGATCAAGTGGGGTTTATTCCAGGAATGCAAGGATTCTTCAATATACGCAAATCAATCAACGTGATACACCATATTAACAAATTGAAGACGAAAAACCATAATGATCATCTCAATAGATGCAGAGAAAGCTTTTGACAAAATTCAACATCCATTGATGATAAAAACCCTGCAGAAAGTAGGCACAGAGGGAACTTTCCTCAACATAATAAAGGACATATATGACAAACCCACAGCCAACATCATCCTCAATGGTGAAAAACTGAAAGCATTTCCACTAAGATCAGGAACAAGACAAGGTTGCCCACTGTGACCACTGTTATTCAACATAGTTTTGAAAGATTTGGCCATAGCAATCAGAGAAGAAAAGGAAATAAAAGGAATCCAAATCGGAAAAGAAGAAGTAAAGCTGTCACTGTTTGCAGTTGACATGATACGCTACATAGAGAACCCTAAACATGCTACCAGAAAACTACTAGAGCTAATCAGTGAATTTGGTAAAGTAGCAGAATACAAAATTAATGCACAGAAATTTCTGGCATTCCTATACACTAATGATGAAATATCTGAAAGTGAAATCAAGAAAACATTCCCATTTACCATTTCAACAATAAGAATAAAATATCTAGGAATAAACCTACCTAAGGAGAAAAAGACCTGTATGCAGAAAGTTATAAGACACTGATGAAAGAAATTAAAGATGATACAAATAGATGGGGAGATATATCATGTTCTTGGATTGGAAGAATCAACATTGTGAAAATGATGATACTATCCAAAGCAATCTGCAGATTCAATGCAATCTCTATCAAACTACCACTGGCATTTTTCACAGAACTAGACAAAAAATTTCACAATTTGTATGGAAACACAAAAGACCGCGAATAGCCAAAGCTATCTTGAAAAACGGAGTTGGAGGAATCAGGCTCCCTGACTTCAGACTATACTCCAAAGGTACAGTAATCAAGACAGTATGGTACTGGCACAAAAACAGAAAGATAGATCAATGGAGCAGGATAGAAAGCCCAGAGATAAACCCAGGCACATATGGTCACCTTACCTTTGATAAAGGAGGCAGGAATGTACAGTGGAGAAAGGACAGCCTCTTCAATAAGTGGTGCTGGGAAAACTGGACAGGTACATGTAAAAGTATGAGATTAGAACACTCCCTAACACCATACACAAAAATAAGCTCAAAATGGATTAAAGACCTAAATATAAGGCCAGAAAGTATCAAACTCTTAAAGGAATACATAGGCAGAACACTCTATGACATAAATCACAGCAGGATCCTTTTTCACCCACCTCCTATAGAAATGGAAATAAAAATAAACAAATTGGACCTAATGAAACTTCAAAGCTTTTGCACAGCAAAGGAAACCATAAACAAGACCAAAAGACAACCCTCACAATGCGAGAAAATATTTTAAAATGAAGGAACTGACAAAGGATTAATTTCCAAAATTTACAAGCAGCTCATGCAGCTCAATAACAAAAAACAAACAACCCAATCCAAAAATGGGCAGAAGACCTAAACAGACATTTCTCCAAAGAAGATATACAGATTGTCAACAAACACATGAAAGAATGCTCAACATCATTAATCATTAGAGAAATGCAAATCAAAACTACAATGAGATATCATCTCACACCAGTCAGAATGGCCATCATCAAAAAATCTAGAAACAATAAATGCTGGAGAGGGTGTGGAGAAAAGGGAACACTCTTGCACTACTGGTGGGAATGTGAATTGGTACAGCCACTATGGAGAACAGTATGGAGGTTCCTTAAAAAGCTACAAATAGAACTACCATATGCCCCAGCAATCCCACTACTGGGCATATACCCTGAGAAAACCATAATTCAAAAAGAGTCGGACTTGAGAGTCCACCTGCCGATGCGGGTGACGCGGGTTCGTGCCCCGGTCCAGGAGGATCCCACGTGCCACAGAGTGGCTGGGCCCGTGAGCCATGGCCGCTGGGCCTGCGCGTCTGGAGCCTGTGCTCTGCAACAGGAGAGGCCACGGCAGTAAGCGGCCCGCGTACCGCAAAGAAAAAAAAAAAGAGTCCTGTACCAAAATATTCATTGCAGCTCTATTTACAATAGCCAGGAGATGGAAACAACCTATGTGTCCATCATCAGATGAATGGATAAAGAAGATGTGGCACATATATACAATGGAATATTACTTAGCCATAAAAAGAAACAAAATTGAGTTATTTGTAGTGAGGTGGATGGACCTAGAGTCTGTCATACAGAGTGAAGTAAGTCAGAAAGAGAAAGACAAATACCATATGCTAACACATATATATGGAATCTAAGAAAAAAAAAATGTCATGAAGAACCTAGGTATAAGACAGGAATAAAGACACAGACCTACTAGAGAATGGACTTGAGGATATGGGGAGGGGAAAGGTAAGCTGTGACAAAGTGAGAGAGTGGCATGGACATATATACACTACCAAACGTAAAATAGGTAGCTAGTGGGAAGCAACCGCATAGCACAGGGAGATCAGCTCGGTGCTTTGTGACCACCTGGATGGGTGGGATAGGGAGGGTGGGAGGGAGGGAGGCGCAAGAGGAAGGAGATATGGGAACATATGTATATGTATAACTGATTCACTTTGTTATAAAGCAGAAACTAACACACCATTTTAAAGCAATTATACTCCAATAAAGATGTAAAAAAAAAAAAAGAAAAGAAATTAAGATAACTGAGCCCTGTCTTGCTTCCTTTATGTAAATGCAATCTACCCTGAGTTCTTCTTGGTAAGCTAATGGCACTCTGAGGAAATCCACGGTGAGAAACTGCAGCTTCCTCCCAGCCTTCTCAGCCTGCCCTAGCATTCTAATCTTTGCCTCATGTCAGGCAGGCTTTGAAAGTGTGACCCTGCGTTCCAGATTCACTTATTCTCTTTCCCCAAAACAGGAGTCCTTATTAAAATCCATGCAGCCCCTTCAGCTGTGACACTGCTGGCTGAGCCCAAACTGACAACATTGAAAATAGCAAGTAAGAAGGGGAAAACAATTTTACATGGCTCTTTTGGATTAATAAAATTAATGATTTTTACCAGGAATAAGTTATTCTTACTCCAGCATGGTTAGAGATAGGTGGTCAGTCAGTCTAGGCTGGTAGAATAAGGTTTCCCTGTAAGAGATATTCATTCACTTAACAAACATTCCTTGAGCATCTGTTACGTGCTCTATGACAATTGGAAAACATAGTTTGGAAAAGTAGGTATTAAAAACCTCAATTAATTATTTGCTTGGTCTTTATTGAGGTAGGCATCAGGTAGAGTTCTACTCCCAAACGACCTTTTGAAGCAAGTAGATGCAGACATATTATCAAATAGTGAAAAATGTAGAGTGTTCTGGATCAAACTAACAAAGTCAGTAGAGGATTAAATGGCATCAACTCAAGCATTTTGAAAGAGCTGGAATAATACTATGAATATGTGTAACTCCTGAGTGTGCATTAGAATCACCTGTGAAGCTTTCTAAAAATACCTGTGATATCTGTGACACAGCCTAACCTCTGAAAAGCCTAGCCTCTCAAAGTATGGTGCCAGGACCAGAAGCCTGAGAATTATCTGGAAACATATTACAAATGCAAACTCTTGAAACTGGCCTCAGATCTACTGACTCTGAAACCCTGTATTAGGGCCCAGAAATTAGTATTTTACCCAATGCTTCAGGTGAATCTGATGAATATTAAAGTTTGAAAATTGCTTCTCTAAATTATACTTTCCAGGGACTTAGGTGTGCTTATAGAAGAAGTCAATTTGTCATTGGATTATTTCATACTATTATGGTTCCCACAAAAGCAAAATATAAATGGAGACATCTCAGTGGAGGAGAATTAACATAAACATGGCGACAGAATCACATCCTTATGAGTTCAAACTAAAGATTCGAAAAGATACATGCACCCCAATGTTCATTGCAGCACTATTTACAATAATCAGGACACGGAAGCAACCGAAATGTCCATCAACAGAGAAATGGACAAAGATTTGGTACTTATATACAGTGGAACATTAGCCATAAAAAAGAACAAAATAATGCCATTTGCAGCAACATGGATGGACCTAGAGATTGTCATACTGAATGAAGTAAATCAGACAAAGATGAAATCACATGATATCACTTATATGTGGAATCTAAAAAAAGGGTACAAATGGGGACTTCCCTGGTGGCACAGTGGTTAAGAATCCGCCTGCCAATGCAGGGGACATGGGTTCGAGCCCTGGTCTGGGAAGATCCCACATGCCGTGGAGCAACTAAGCCTGTGAGCCACAAGTACTGAGCCTGTGCTCTAGAGCCCACGAGCCACAACTACCGAGCCCGCGTGCCTACAGCCCCAGCTCCGCAACAAGAGAAGCCACCACTATGAGAAGCCCGCACACCAAAACGAAGAGCAGCCCCCGCTCGCCGCAACTAGGGAAAGGCCACAGCAACGAAGACCCAACACAGCCAAAAAATAAATTAAATAAATAAAAAATAAACTTTAAAAAAAGGGTACAAATGAATTTATCTACAAAACAAAATAGAGTTACAGATGTAGAAAACAAACTTATGGTTACTGGAGGTAAGGGCAGGAGGGATAAATTGGGAGATTGGGATGGACATATACACACTACTATATATAAAACAGATAACTAATAAGGACCTACTGTATAGCACAGGGAACACTACTCTTCAATGCTCTGTAATGGCCTATATGGAAAAAGAATGTAAAAAAGAGTGGATATATGTATAACTGATTCACTTTGCTGTACACCTGAAGCTAACACGACATTGTAAATTAACTAGACTCCAATAAAAATTTAAAAATTAAAAAATATAGATATATAGTTAGATAGCAAGTTTAGAAAATCATAAATGGTATAATTAGGTAAGCATGGATTTGGTTGGCCAATGTCAGAATACTAGAAAGCAATAACAATAAAGAGAAGCTTCAAAGAAGAAATCTTTAGCAAGGGCTGCCTTATCCAGTATATAATAAACACATGTAGTTCTACTAGCTGAAATCATCTTTGAAGTAAGAGATACTATCTTACTAAATTTATTCCTCAAAGGTTGGCAATGCTTAATGGTTACAGGTTCAGATTTTAGATTTGCTTGGGTTCTTCCACCTAGCAACTCTATGATCTTGGGAAAATTAATTAACCTCTCTGTGCCTCAGTATTCTAATCTATAAAATGAGAAAATAGGACCAACCACATAAGATCGCTGTGACAAGTGTGCTCTTATACGTAAAGCACCAGTAAGCACTTGATAAATGTTAGCTACCATAGTCATTATCATATGTTCTTTCTATCTCCTACTGCATCTGGCCCATCATTCAAGTATTTGTTTTCTTAAATTGAAAGATATTAATAAAAGTCTTAGGAATTTTACAATACATATAGACAGGGAGTGAAAACATGCATAAACAAGGATAGCTAGATTCACTGAGAAGAGAGGCAGAAGATAATTTTTTCATTGACTGATTAATAAGAAAATTTTAAATGAAGGTTGAGATAAATTGATGGATATCAAACCCATAATTGGCAATTATGAGAACTTAATGGTAGTTGAACAAAATTATAGAGATAAAAATAGAATCTTTGGGCTTCCCTGGTGGCGCAGTGGCTGAGAGTCCGCCTGCCGATGCAGGGGACACGGGTTCGTGCCCCGGTCCGGGAGGATCCCACGTGCCGCAGAGCGGCTGAGCCCGTGAGCCATGGCCACTGGGCATGCGCATCCAGAGCCTGTGCTCTGCAACGGGAGAGGCCACAGCAGCTGGAGGGCCGCGTACCGCAAAAAAAAAAAAAAAAAAAAAAAAAGAATCTTAAGATTAGAAAGGATCTTGGCAAAGCATGTATTCCAAATCAATAGAAGAATATATATTTGGTAGCATCCCTGGGAGTCTTGGTACAAATACTTCCAGTCATTGAGACCTCGTTATTTGACAGCATAGCACATTCGAATTTTGAACAGTTTTAATGCCATAAAGTTGTTACTTATATTGAGCTCAATCTGCCTTCACACCTTCCAATCACTGTCCTCCTTCCTGTGATTCTTATGAAATACAAATCTTCCTGAGCATTCACACCCACTGAACATATTATAACTGAGGAGAGCTACATCGCTGGATAAAACTAATTTATTTTTCTGTTAGGGTTGAAATAAATACTACCCTGAAACTCAAACATTTAAAAATATTTTTGCATGTGCTTCTCTCTGTGTGAAGGCACCACTACAGACAGGAAGGGAATGGAAGGGACTTGAGATATACAGAGGACCTGACCTTTAGGAGTTTATGGGTACATAGAGGAAGTCAGCTCTGCACACATGTAATGGGAATAAATGGTTATATGTGCTCTGATAGAAATAGGTAGAGGCTACATTAGGAACACAAGCACACCAAGGAGAAGAAGGTAATCAGAAAAGGCCTGGAAGGTAGTAGCTCACCAGGTAAATGAGGGGGAGGGGCAGACATTTGAAAATTCAGAAAGGCATGAAATACATTGTGTATTTTGGAATTCAAAGTGATTCAGCATGGCCAAAGCTTTGAGCACCATGCAGAGGGAGTTCAATGAGTGATAAGCTGAGAGGCAGGCAGATGTCAGTCTATAGACTGAGTGGTCTTAAGGACTAGTCGTATTAATAGATTGATTCAAAACACAGGCTCTACCCTTGCAGCCACCTTATCCACTACCTCAGGGAATGCCATTAGCCCTGAGACACTTAGCACAGCCTACACATGATAAAAACCTGATTCATCACGGCCTTATTTCTTTCCAAGGACGTGGTATCGACTCTCTTCTATACAAGGTAACTTAGAGTTCAGTGAAGTTAAGTACCTCATCTCAATCTGAGCACTATGGGACCAGCAGAGGAAAATCAATCTCACAATTTGTTGAGTCCCAAGTTTTCCAAATGTTTCCGGGTCTTTTTCATGAATTAGAAAATGAGAAAAGGGAAATGGCTGGATAAAGAAAGTGTACCACATCCCAAAGCTTCCGTGAAGAGGAATTGATGGGGTGCAGGCTCCAGTTGTTGGCCAGTTAGTGATGAAACCTCCAGAGGAGCATTCTAGCAGGTTCAGCTCCCACAAGACATCTGAACCAAATGTTTTGTTTTCCCTTTGGGGATTCCCACTGTCATTAACCTGGGGAAGCTCCATTCAAAACACTCATTTGGTGAAAGGTAGCCTGTCCACACTGATGCACTGCCACAGAATTAACTCCAGGTTAGGAAAATCGTGAAAGTGAGCACAAGGAAATTTATAGCACTAACGACTTTAACAAATCTGAGCTGATTAACTGGATGCCATGAATCCTTGTGTTCCAATCAATCTTCCAGGAAACTTCATGAAAGCACACTTGAGGGAGTAAATCCATGAGATATTCTAGGCAGGTTTCTTTATAAAAAGAGGGGAATAATCAGGAAAGACACAATACACTGACAAGTAGGGTGATTATTAGCCACTAATTCTTAAGTTAACACTCTTTGGTAAATAAATGTCTGCATTTACATTAATTCCCCATAAAAGGAGTCTTGACACTTTTTCGAACAAAGATCCACTTGAGACACTTACTCATCAGAGAAAATTTTGCCCTAATCAGTTGGAAGTCATAGGGAAAAGACAGTGATAGGACATTTTCAGGATAAGACCATTACCAGAATGGGAACCCATAAATGATTCGTGAAATGAGTGACCGGTCAGATGAGGAATTGATAGCAATTCATCCAGTATTTAAATCGATAAGTTGCAGAACGTTTAGGAAATAACATTTATGGACAAGAAGTAATGCTAATGATGTAGCATTTGAACAGGAAAGAGGGAGAAAGTTTCTACTCAATCATTAGAGAGTCGAAGGAGTGAGTGACTGCAACCAGGAATGCAACTGGATATACCCTTCTGGGCATCTGTTTGTGTGATTAATTTTCCAATAAAGTTAGAATAAGTTTCTCCTCATGAGCTGTAGAAAACATCCACTCCTTTCTCCGTCCTGTTCCACTACTCGTTAAAAAGCAATTGTTCTTTACATCAAACTATGCAGTGGTTCGTCTCCTTCCATTGGTTGGGTGAAACCACTGCAAATCTGAGGGACTCAATATTCAATGACCATTTTAAAAGCGTCTTATTCAAAAGGAATGGCCAATAGCCTCACATAATTATCACAGCTATGCTAGCTAATGTCCTTTGGTCCTCAGTATCCATTTTTACCTCCTTCTGTGCTCTTTGTCCATCCTACATAGCAAGAGCTGGAAAACTAACAGCTACATTTCCCAGATTTCCTGACCACTACGGTTCTGGATGCCATTTACATTCTGCCAATGGAAAGCACTCCTGCAAAATGTGAATTGCAGAAGGAAATGGGACTCAATCTTCCTGTAGCATTGCTGGCTGAAGGGTAGCCTCTGGCAATTGTAGCATTTTCATTAATTAGACACCATAATTGTGGTGTGGAAAACTGGCATTCCCAGTAGCTTCCTGCAGTTATCTGACCTTGAATAAGTTATATACCTTCTCTGTCCCTTGGATTACTATTTGTAAATAGTGGGATAATAATATTGTGTGGGGTTCCTTTGAAGACTATGTGAGTATCTGGAAGGAGGTGCTAGGTTTTACTTCTGCTGCATATACCCACCTAGAAGAATGCCTGGAGAAAAGAAGTACTTAATAAGGGCTAGCTAAGAAGATGATGATTTGAGACCAACAGGATATACCTGACAAAGGAAGAGATGTGATGTCAGAAGACAGAGGATAGTTGTGTGGCACTTAACAAATTACTTAACTTCTGTGCTTCATTGGTTGAATGTTCTCAATTCAAAGTGGAGAACATATCAAGTTCACAAAATTATTAAATGGGATAATATGTCTATAAACTGTAGAGCGTAAAGAATTATACAAGTGTTTATCATTATTAGTTACAACAAAAAGTGCTGAAGAGGGTCACAAGAAGGAGCTGTGACTTTACAGAGAATCAGGCAAACCACCATGGAGGAAATGGCCTTTGGACTGGGCTCTGTGGAATGGGTATATTTTCTACATGTGGAGACAGCAGAAGCTTGCCAGTTTGAACTAAGGCATGAAGGCGAGAAACTGAAGGGCCAATATAGACTATATTCTTCTTCTTCTAACATCTTTTCTAGTAGTTATGCCACATAAGCTTTGAGAAACAGTTAAGAGAAGGAATCCTAAGTGGAATCTTTTACTTGGCTTTCTGCATATTTAACATCACTTATGGGAAAAAAAACTAGTCATGGGGGCAGGACACATTGAAAAGAGAAAGCTCATGGGCATGATTATGTAGCCTACAGAATTTAAGATGCATTCTTCTACATTAAAAGCAAAAAAAGAAAAAAGAAAGCTTCCTACTAGCAGGAAAATGTCAAGGTGGCTCAGATGGTGAATATTATTCTGTTGCCATGATTCCTATGGTTTGTCAGCATAAGTATTTTTAACACAGGCACGCCACTCACTGAAGAGATGAATGCCCTCATGTTAGGTGACTCCATTCCCAACTTCCAAGTGGGGATAATAAGAACAGGCTGAGAGTGGGTTATTTAATGAAAAGGAAAATTATAATGATCATGCTGGTTTCAAGAAGCAAGTAAGAAAATTGACCACAGACTCATGCACTTATTTATTTAAAAATAAATAAACAAGTAAATTCTGGAGATGATGAGGGCAATTGGAGTCAGGTCATATTCCTGTGGCTCCCATGGATATCAAAGACAAATCTGCCTCTTTGAAGGAGATATTCAAGAAGGAAACACAAGGGCTATTTGGCATATAGCTCGGCACCTAAAACTGTGCCTCATTTTCATCCTCTGTGGATTTCTGATGGTATCAATTTCCACCTAATTTAAAAATCAAGAGAATATATTACCATATTCGCCAAGTTCTTTAATTTGAGAAAGTCAATATTTTCACACTGAAAGGCTGTCCTGAACACATCCTGTCTGAAAGCTCATATTGTTTCAAGAATACAGGGTTAAAAGGCTCAGGGCAGCCAGGGATGAAATACAGTTATCAACCATACTGCTTTTGAAACGGGGCTTAAGTAACTCATAAAACAGCAGTTTCTTTTGAAAAACGTTAAGGAGAGAATTATGAGGTCAATTCATCAGCAAGATAGCAAGAATGGTGGTGTTCTAGTTGTTGTGCCTACCAGTACAATACAGTAAAAATTCAGGAGGAGGGCTTCGCTTTTGTTCTCAGTCCAGATGTGAACTGTGACACCATAATCGACTTAGATCAGCTTATACTAGTAAGTAAAAATCGCAACTCTTATACGTCATCATCAACAAAAGCAATCAAGACATATATGAAAGATCTAAGCCATTGAACCCTGAGCAAAGGAAGCAGGGTCGGTATAAAGAATAATGTTTCAGCACATCGGATGCTCTGGAGTCTGGATTTCAAGACTCAGCCCTGCCATTTTGAGCAAGTGTGATTTGGAGCCAGTTGTATAACCTGTCCTTGTCTCTGTTTCCTTATCTACAATATAGGAGAATAATTTTACATAACTCAGAGACTATTTGTGAAAAATTTTCAAATCCAATGCTTCATTAAAAGACTTACATACACACTGTTACGGTTAATTTCATAGGTCAACTTGCCTGGACCATGATGCCCAGGTATTTGGTCAAACATCATCCTGGATATTTCTGTGAAGTTTTTTTTGGATGCAAGTACCATTTAAATTGGACTTTGAGTAAAGCAGATTACACTCAATAATGTGGGTGGGCTTTATCCAATCAGCTGAAGTCCTAACTGAACAAAGACTGACCTCTCCCAAGTGAAAAGGAATTCTGTCAGCAGACTGCCTTTGGACTCCAACTGCAACTCTTCCTTGAGTCTCAAGCACAGTGGACTGCCCCAACTCACCAGGCCTCCACAACTGCATGAGCCAATTCCTTAAAAGAAATCTCTCTCTATATATACACACATCCTGTTGGTTCTGTTTCTCTGGAGAATCCTAATACATACATCATGAAACAGATGAAATTATTTGGCATAGATGGTTTAAAACAAGAAAGTACCATCTTGATAAGTTTCAAGAGAAAAATCATAGTCGTTTCAATATAGGCCCCAAAGTCATTTGATAAAATTCAACACATATAGATACAATTTTAGAAAAACAATTTTAAAACCAATTGAGTTATTCCTTAATATGGTAAAGAAAACCCAGTCAGGTCAACTTTATGCTGAGTGATCAAGCATTAGAAGCACTCTTTTAAAATTTGCAACTGTTTGATAAGCTCTGGTCAGTGCAATAAACATTGAAAAGAAATGAGAAAAAGATCATTTAAAAACATTGAGATTGCACACCAGAGCAATCCAAAGGAAACTTCTAAACCTTAACTAGAACTCTTTAGTATAGCAAAAAATGCAAGACAAATATGTGAAATTAATAGCATTTCTGCATACCAAAATTAAACAGCTATAAATATGATTTTAGCTTGTACTAAAGATAAGAAAAAGAAAACAGCTCAGCATACATTTATTGAACTCCTATTAGATGCCACAAAAACTTTGTTTAAAATGTATATACATGCTTTTTCAGCAAATTACTTAAAAATTACTTGTATAGATAATACATTCTTAATAGAAAGAGCAACTGTTATTAAAACATTTGTTTTTTATTAAGTTAGCATATAATGCAATTCCAATCAATATTTCACTAGTGTGGGTAGATGAAGTTATTTGAAGCAAATATGCATTCTCTCTACACTGACCTCCATAGGAGGAGTACACTCCACTCCAATGATGTTGGACTCGGCCATGTAACTTGCCTTGGCCTCATGGTGGGTGAAGTGTACTTTCTTGCATCTTCATATTGGGCTTGGCTCTGTGACTTGCTTTTGGTCAATGAGATGTCAGCAGATGTGAAGCCAGCAGAAGCTTGCAATGTGCTTCCAAAGTTGGGCTTAATCTCTTGTGCTTTTGCCTTCCCCGTGAGAAGAATATACTCCAGTTGGCCCAGAGGTCATCAGTGAAGAGTGACACAGGAAGCAGACCTGGGCCTAACTTGCATATTTGAAGCTAAGCCCAGCAGAGCCCACTGGATGGGCAGTATCCCCGCTGACCCACAGAAGAGTGAGCAAGAATAAGTTATTATTGTTTAAGCCACTGAGTTTGGGGGTGATTTGTTACACAACACTGTTATGCACATAGTTGGCTGATACAACCGAGACTTTCCATTTTGTTCAACAAAATGATGTAGAGGTGAATTAATATTCTGAAAAAAAAGTTGAGCAAAGAGGAAGCAAGTCTAATCCCACAAGGAACAATAATTTTAAAAATAGTATTTACCGGGCTTCCCTGGTGGCGCAGTGGTTGAGAGTCCGCCTACCGATGCAGGGGACACGGGTTCATGCCCCGGTCCGGGAAGATCCCACATACCGCGGAGCGGCTGGGCCCATGAGCCATGGCCGCTGAGCCTGTGCATCCGGAGCCTGTGCTCCGCAACGGGAGAGGCCACAACAGTGAGAGGGCCGCGTACCGCAAAAAAAAAAAAAAAAAATAGTATTTACCAAAAACAAATGTTGATCAATGAACCAAAATAATGAGCACAAAAAATAGAGCTAATAAAAAATATATATATATACATACATACATACATATATATACATATATACATTCATACTCACACACACACACACACAATGGACTATTACTCAGCCATAAAAAAAGAATGAAAGAATGCTATTTGCAGCAACATGCATGGACCTAGAGAATATCATACTAAGTGAAGTAAGTCAGACAAGGAAAGACAAATATTATATGATATCACTTATATGTGGAATCTAAAAGATAATATAAATGAATCTATATGCAAAACAGAAAGAGACTCACAGACATAGAAAACAAACTTATGGTTACCAAAGGGGAAGAGGGGGTGTAATTAGGAGTATGGGACTAACAGATACAAACTACTATACATAAAATAGATAAGTAACAAGGATTTATTGTATAACACAGGGAACAATATTCAATATGCTGTAATAATCTAGAATGGAAAATAATCTGAAGAAATACATATATAACTGAATCATTTTGCTGTACACCTGAAACTAACACAATATTGTAAATCAACTATATTTTGATTTAAAAAATAGAAAAAAAATTGTGGGCAAAACAGATACTTTTCAGAAAAGTGTTTAGAATTGTATGATCCTTTTTTTATTTTCTTCTTTCTTTTCTTTTTATTGTATCTATATGAGGAGATGAATGTTAACTGAACCTACTGTGGTAATCATTTCACAGTGTATGAAAATCGAACCATAAATAAATAAATAAATATATATATATATATATATATATATATATATATATATATATATATATATATATATGAAATGGGCTTCCCAAAACAAAGGGAAAGAGAGGATTGTAGGATAGTAATGATAAATGGTTAGCAATGTAAAAAATATCCATAAACTTTTACATACACCACAATTACAACTTCACAGATATGTGCATATAGAGAAAGAATATATAGAAAATGATTGCATAACAGGATATTTAAATAAAAGTACTTCTGTCTCAAGGGTTTTGGGAGAAATAACAAAGACGAGAAAAATATAACATTTGTGCGCAGTATTTCCATGTACTCAAACTATAGGCAAAATAACCTATACAGGACATTTTGAAATTATCAAAATGCTTCAGTGAGCATTTGCCTATCTCTGGCATATATAAGAAATGTGGAAGAGGCATTTTTTGAGGAGAAAAGTGGTCCCTCTCTTTATCCTCAAGTTTCATAAGCCTTCCCAGAGCAGAGATGTGATTACATAAATGGTAGCTATTATTACGAGAGACAGTATGTGTGGTGGTCAAGAGCAGGAACTCTGGAGCCAGGGGATAAGTCTCAGCAACTCCACCTTAACCTTTCTATGCCCCTGTTTCCTCATCTGAAAAATGGGATGATAATAATACCTACTTATTGGGGTTATTATGAGACTTAAATAAATTAGTATATGTAAAGCATTTAGAACAATGTCTGGCACATAGTAAGCACTACATGTGTCAGCTTATTATCACCATCAGCATCACTATTATTGACAGCTAAGTGTCCTCAATCCAACAAATATTATTAAACTTTATTAGAAAGAGTTATTGGCAAAATACAATACCATATGGAATGACCAAAAAGTTGTTTAGTTTGTACCTTTTCTTCCCAGAAATTCCACAAATAATTTACATTGCCAAAAAAGTGGTTTGCTGTACAATAAAAGAAACTGCTGAAGTGTATGAGTACAGCTAAGAGGAATTTAAAAGCTCACACTGACTTCCACATGTATTCTTGGGGGAATCTTTGAATTTCATAAGTTTTTTGAGGAGAAGGCAGGAATTATTTCTATAATACTTATTTTTTTCCCCGAAAGTATGTTGTATTCGGTATAGAAAATTAAAACAATGATGTATTCGCAATGCATCTGTCTTATACATCCCTTCCCTATGGAGCTGGACTAGTATATATTTCAAACTATTTTCAACCACTCATTCTGTGTCTTCCTCCATCTCAGTTAATGGCAATCCCAGCCTTCCAGATAGATACACAGGTCAAAAACCCAAATCCATTTTTTACAATAACTTTTTAAATTTTAGAACAGTTTTAGATTTACAGGAAATAAGAGGGCAATACAGAGTTCCCATATACCCCACATCCAGTTATCCCTATTATCAAAATCGTATTTTGGTATGATACATTTGTTATAATGAATGAAACAATACTGGTAAATTACTATTAACTAAAGTCCATACTTGATTGAGATTTCCTTAGTTTTGACCTAACGCCCTTTTTCTGTTCCAAGATCCCATCCAGGATACCACATTACAGTTAGTAGACATATCTTCTTAGGATCCTCAAGGCTCTGGAAGTTTCTCAGACTTTCCTTGTTTTTTCTCTGGTGTTTTTCTCATTAGTCAGGGGTTATGGGTTTGGGGGAAGAAGACTACAGAGGCAAACTGCCATTTTCATCACATCTTCCTAAGGGAACATACTACCAACATGATTTATCGCTATTGATGTTGACCTTGACCACCAGGCTCAGGTAGAGTCTGTCAAGTTTCTCCACTGTAAAATTACTTTTTTTCCCATTTCTATGTTGTACTTTGGAAGGAAGTCACTATAAGCAAGCCACAACGGAGTAAAAGAATACTCACTTCTAAAAGTACTCCAAACAATATACCTATCTAGACATTTTTAATTCTATTTTTTTTTGATAACAGAAACAGCTGTTTCACAGATAGATCTGTGTTTCACAGATAGATATTGCTTAAAAAATATTTAATTCTAGTAATTTGTTCTAGTAATAAGTGCAATATGTGCTCATTGTATAAAAACTGGAAAACATGTTTAAGCAAAAGGTCACCTAAAATGTACCACCCAGACATAGACCACTACAGTTAATATTTCGAGGTATCGTCTCCAAAACTTCTTTCTATGTCTACATATAAAGAGTTAAAATAATCCTCTGCATATACTACTTTATCTCACTTATTACCATTTAACATTAAGAAAAATTGTTCTGTAGTTTTAGACAGAGTGTTCTCATCTTTACAATTCCCGAGCCTAGCCAAGTGCCCAGCATGTAGTGGCTTCAGCAAGTGTGATCCAATGAGATTTCCGACTTGAATGGATAAAGCCTCCATGAAACCATTTAATGTAATTTGCTCACCAAGGCGTTCTCAGTCTCTTCCTTTGCCTCACAAGATAACCAAAGTCACAGGCATAGCATCACCAATTTGGGGCCTTGGAAAATGAGTTAGATTAGTGAAATAGTAGGTTGTCTGCAAGGACTAAAAGATAATGGTGTGTGAGGTGTTTAAACACACAGGCCTATGATCCCTTATCCCAAATCCTTTTGACTAGGTATATTTTGGAATTCAGAATTTTCAGTTGAGCACCACGATTGGGCATAGGGAAACACATCGTAGTCAAACAGTCATTTTTTTTTTATAGCAAAGCATGTGAATAATCACAATAAATAGACCATTTCCTTGTGTTTTATAATTTCTAACAGTGCATTCTAAGAATCCCTTGTGTCTGGGTTATGGGAACACCCTCTAGAGGAGTCCCAATTCCTTTAGCTCTAGTTTATTACCAGCTAGGGACCAAATTTTTGGTTGATTTCTCAGCTTGCACAGTTCCTAGAAAGTGCAAGCAGTAAAATTCAAATTGTAAAACGACTAGGGTACAGGTCTGGCATTTTGAAGTTCCAGGGACAATTTTTTATTATCTAAAGACCAAAGATATAAATAAGCTTCCTCATCTGTTTTCTGTGCCAGTTTTCATGATTTCTTTCCTAGCCCAACCTTTCACTCGGGGAAAGCTTGTAAAAGCCCAGCTTTAGGATGGGGGAGGGGGGTTTCTCACTCTCTGCCTTTGCTGGACCCAGGCCTTGCCCTCTAACCTGTACGGTGGATATAACCCATCTCCTCAGTCACTGATACTGATAAACTCCCAGGAAACCACACCATCAGTCTTCGGGCTTATACCTCTCTTTCCATTCCTTCTCAGTTTCTGGTCCCTGACGATTTCCCTCCTTTCTAGCAAAGCCAGCTGGGCATTAAATAATATATCCTATTTTATCCAGCATGTCCTGGTGTTACAGCAGAATTGTCAGGTTATCTCAGGCCACCGTATTGCCAGACCAGAACTCTTAATTTCATTTTCCTTTTAAATAATATGTTTGTTAAATACTTTAAAATATTCTATTAGCCAGATTACTCAATTAACTAGATATACCTCTTCCAAAGCCTTACGGAATAATATTTAATATAAGAGCTATATAGTTACTCTTGAAATAAAAAATTCTTCAATGAATCTTTTTCTTTTGTAAGTAAGCCTTTGTAAGCCTACTCTGGAAAATGAGAAATCACAATCTGATGCCATCTACTTAGTGACAAATTATCTTCCAGGTGTTGAATACAATCGTTTAGTTGAAATTACTTGAATGTTCACTATTCTTAACAGCAACAGAATAAATCTGTTATGCTGCAATGTCAATGCCCTCTAGGTGGTATTGTTCCAGGATACTTGTAATCAAACCAAACCTATCTCTTTCTCTTCCTTAGTGAACCCCAATCTTAATTTTTCTTTAAAGTGGAGTTCATTGCTGAGCCTTAGCACATTGTCTGGAACTGAACAAGGACTTATTCAATATTTGGTGGCTGAACTGCTACTTGATGAATGGTTTTGTGCTAGTCACTCTGTCAGGCTATTAGCTGGAACTTGAGAAAAGAGGAACAAAAACTCTTACCATTGGGGCCCCAGTTCTATTATCTTTTTCAACTTTCAAGTCAGGGTGGTCTTTGTGGGTACTCTGTTTTGTTTTTCTTTGCTTGTCACACATGAGGTAATTTGATATTTGAATTTCTAATACGCCCCTTTCAAGAGTGTTAACATACAACTGGCAAATGAGCATTTTTCTATCTAAGGTTGGATGATGAATAAAATTCCCTTATATCTTCCTGGGGAACCAATTACTACATTGAAAACCATGATAATACCAGATCTTTCATCAATAACAGATGTGATTTGTAAAGTAAAAATCAATCTGTTTTGACTGATGATGCCTCATAGCAATAAGGAAGATTTCATCTGAATAATCATCATAAAACTATATGATTAATCTGTTGAGTAAGACTAGAAATTCAGTAAGTAATGAGTCTTATCGGGTCATTTTCTGGCTTTATAACCTTGGGAAATTGTGACCTTCACATTCCTACCTCAAAAGGACAAGCTAATTTCCTAAACATATGTCCCTGAGCAGGGAGATATATAGGGCGCATCTCTGCAGACACCTGAGCCAACTGATGGACTGACGGATGTGTCTTCTCATATTCGGCCTCCCAGCACGTTTGAAGCATGGATTTGGAAAGATAACTCCTCACATCCTCCAGGCAGCACTTTGTTTAAAGATGAGATTCAGAATGTTTGGTTGCTGTTGCTGTCAAATAACTATAATATGTAATGTGTGTGTGTGTGTGTGTGTGTGTGTGTGTGTGTGTGTGTGTATATATATATATATATATATATATATATATATATATATCAGCTAGGATTCTTGTGGTTGCAGATGACCAAAACATAATCGAAACATGCAGACATGAAAGAGAGCGATTTACTGGCTTCTACAGTCAAACCACAGAGGTGGGTAGGCTGACTTCAAGAATGGCTGGTCTCAGCACTAGAGTACGGTCCAGGCCCTTGCTTGAGCTCTGCAACTGGTTTCTGCTTCTCTCAACGTCTTGGTCTCATTCTCGCCAGGGAACATAGCCACTGACACCCAGAGAACCATATCTCCACAGCTCTACCACTAAAAAGAAGAGGGCCTTTCTCATAGCATTACACAGAAAAACAATAAACTCTGGGAAGGGTTCAGAATGGCTCATCTCGGGCCATATGTCCACCCCTTGACCCGTCACGAGATTGGTCAATCACTGGCCTGAATCTTCTCCTCACCCCTGTAGTCAGAAGGGAAGGGATTGTTTCTGTAATAAAGGGACAGTGGCAAGCAATAAAAGGCACTATATAGACTTAACCAGATAATTATATTTATTAACCATTTTATGATATAATATAGTGTATATGTATATAGTCTCTGTATGTTTGTATTTGAGAAAGTGTAAATTGTCCTGTGAGCATGCGTGCATGTATATATTGCATGCATGTATGTGCATACGGATCTATTTTCTGTATATTTTACATAGTGGTTCATGACTATGGATGGATACATACATTGTACATATGCATTACTGTTTTGCAAGTAAGAGTGTAGTTTTTCCTTTTCCACGGATCCCATTCACATCCCCAGATCATAATTACCCAGTGAATGTATCCTCTACCTTCTATCCCCTAGAGTAAATTGCATTCCAGGCAGATTGCCCTACTTACTGCCCCCACAGGTGTCTGATTTCTTTCTCTGGAAAGTCAGAGGATCACGCAGGCCTATGGCGGTGCCTCAGGGGCCCCTTGAACATGGGGTGCCACATCCTTGTCAGCGGTACACAAAATGAAGCATTATTAGAAGTGACCTCGTATACGGTTTTCGTGGCATCAGGATCAAGGTAAGAGCACTCCAAGACCCGGTAACCAACCAAACAATACGGGGAACTGGAAGATAAAAAGTAAGGGTAATGGAACCAGAGAGAGGTGAAAAATGAATCAACAGAGTGTGAGGCGGTGGTGATTCCTAGTCTAGACGTTAGTTGACTATGGCTAAGTGTAGCGCTCTTGGCCTACTTGGGAGTGGTAGGAGCCGAAGGAAAATGGCCAGTGCAAAACTTTCGCTCTTCTCTTCAACTCTACTTTCCCTTCTCTCTCAGTCCCATCAAATACGTGGCTCACCTCTCCCACAAAAGCTTTCTGGAATGATCACCCACAGCAGTGTCCGTCCCTCTCATTTGGCAGTGGAGCTTAGACTGCCTTGAGATCCGGCCACTGTTTGGGAGCTGCTCTTTCACAACCAGATTGAGAAACATAATCTTGTCTCCACTCAATAAGTGCACTCCCTCATGCTTAGGAAAAAGATAAATTATCTTCAAAATGACGAAACCAATATGCCCATGCCAAGGAAGTAATCTTTGCTATATTTTAATTTAGGTGTTTCCTTTCCTATAACAAGCCAATAGTTGAAAGTTATTTTGCTTTACGATTACACAAATGGAATGTTCAGATTTTAGTTAACAATTAAATTGATCAGTTTTAAATTTTTGGAACATATATTTGCATATCATTGCTCTCAATATACTTATGTAAAATCCAAAGTCTATATTCCCAAATACAGAAAACCTATTCATGTCAGCTTTAGTTACATGTGTACATTTATTTGAATGTGTGGAGTGTGTGCTTTGACTTGCAAGAAAGTCAGCTCTGTTTCTTAATTGTCGCTATAACTACAATTCGGGAAATGCTATTGCAACATCAATATGTTATGCACGTCTTTAATTAGGTTAGTGCGGCCTGTCTGTCACAGCAACTGATCCTAAGTATTCTTATTTAGTCTACTTGAAGCTTTAAAATGTTCTCTTTTTATAAGAGACATATTTCGGCCTCATTAAATTGTTAAGCAAACCAATATAAGCCCTACAACTTGATTGCTATGTTCTAGAAATCCTGTGCTTCTTCACTTAGCACATCTTTAGCACCACCTGAAAGAGCACTCTGCCCCAAGTACCTGAACTCCTCTGCAGCTCTAATGTGTTAGGGCTCTCTTATCAGATGGAGACATCTGTCACCCCCCTGATCACCAGGAAGATCTGGCTGTGGCATCCTATGGAACTCCAGAGCTTGATTCTCTTATCTAGTAGTTAATGCAAACAAGTTGCAGGTTGCTTGCTCTGAGCAATGTCTCACACCAGGTCACCACAGAAGAGATAACACAATGACTGATTCCATGGTTTGGAAATTACAGATAGAATCTAGCCTAAAGTTCATTTCCTTCTCTTTCCTCAAAATCTGACAAGATCTCAACAGGGAGAAACAATCATTACCTGGAACCAAGCCCTGCGGTACTTTGGTCTTTTATACCTTTTTTCTGCCGCAATTAATTTAAAATGAATCGTTAAAACTTGCATTAAGGAGAAAGCAGAGGTTTTTTTTTTTTTTGAAACACATATAGATGTTATATGCTTTTTACCATGTCCGAGGTCAAAGGATAATACAGTAACTGCCATAAAGCTATAAGGGGATTCTCTCAAATTCAGTCCTGTTAAAATGGAAGGCTGCATTATTAACCAGTAGTGACATGAGAGAGCAAGTATGAACAGCTAGCAGGTCAGGGATTAAAGCAGGGGTGGGACACAGGGGAAGTATAGGACCTATTGCAAAATCTAAATCTTTCCCGGTCCCAGCTTCAGCATGGCACTACCTCCTGGTGGCGGGCAGCTCAAACGTAAGTACTGATGAGGAATTCTGGGTTCTGTGGCCAGCAGGGACTTTCAGCATTTCAGCACTCACCGAGTTAGTTGGCACTCATTTTGTTTCCCTGCTTCTCAAGACTTCTCCTCCCCCAAATATAAGAACTTTAGCCTACACTGGTTAGGAAAGGGAAGGGGGACAGGGCAAAAAATGGGAGCCAATCACCAACTGTATTATATTTAGACTGTCATTATTGTGATGGGATGGGTATTTTAATTCTTTCAATTTAACTCTTCTAGATTAGTCCTCATAGTTTTCACTGCATATTCCTTTTTATGGATCTGGACCAGAAAAAAAATACTCCAACCATATGAAATATAACTAAGTCTATCTATTTATCTCTCCTGTGTTCTTTGCACATTTACTTCTTGTACTTCCTTTGGGAGCAGACCATTCAAAAACTAGGTGAATTGATAAAATGAAGCTGAGCTTGAACTGGGTATAATTTACTATATGGGAGGCCTTCACGACAGACTGTCACAGATTCATGAGACTGCTTATACTTCCGCTTGTGCCAAGCCAAAGGGACCGGAACTTATCTCATCTTTGGTTTTTTATTTTATTTTTTTAATTTTTCACTTACTATTTCTTTTTTTTTTTAAACATCTTTATTGGAGTATAATTGCTTTACAATGGTGTGTTTTTAAAGATAACAAGAGAATCAAATTTTGCTCCCAAGCAACTCAGCTCTCCAGTGTCCGCGAAATCTTCAACCTAATCCTGCCACTCCCACGCCCCATCTTTTTTAGACAGTAGTGGAGAGACATTCTTTCTTGTAAACATTTCCGCTCATAAAACTTTTGTCTAGTGGCAGCAATGTCTGATCCAGCTAAAGCACTGGGCCATAAAACCATCATCAACAATGATCATGTTTGCAGATGCTCTAAGTCTGGAAATCATTGCTGGCATGTCTATGTGTTTAAAAAAATTCTTGGACTTCTGGTGGTTTCTAGAAAGCATGTGCTTTCTTCTGAGAAATTTCTGAAAAAACCTCAAGGACCAAGATTTTCAAATAAATAGATCATCTTGGTTACCACTTGACTCAGCTCAGCCATCGCTATTGACCCTTCTCCGGATTAGAATAGAGTGAATAGGCACACAGGAGTGTGTAGTTATCTTTGAAGCAAAATTTGAGGGCCACTATTATAGCTATTTGCCCCAGAACATCAAATCCACCACTTATCATTTTTGCTATATTACTTTGGCTCTTGAAGATTTTTCGTTCTGAGTCTAATAGTCTAATACAATTATCTCTGGCAAGGCCTGCACTTGAAGCCATTATTTGGTGATGACTAATGCACAGAGAATTTGGGCTAAGAGTAGAGCACAGACATGGGGTGGGAAGGGTAGAATTTTGAGAAGGAAAGATGAAATCAACAAGGGTCACCAAAACTTGTTTTCCTCCCAATTTAGCCTAGAACTATCTGAGTTTGGAGGAAAATCTGTCAGTCTTTTGGAGTGTTATACATTGTTTTTCAACTTCCATGCAAAATTTTCTGCTTATTACTTGTACTAATGTCACAGCATGGGGCTTCCCTTTCTATCATGCATAGACTAGAGGAATAAGTTAGCTGTATATCTGCTAGTTTTTACATAAAATGAAATTGCCTATTTCAAATATTTTTAGTTTATTTTAAATAGGTTACTATCCCATTGCTTTTTTTAGTTAAATATTTCTTGCTGTTAAAGTAGATGAAAATGCTTTGTGTGATTCCAGTCCATAAATATCCTACATGGGCTCAGAATGTATTTTTAATTTTTTATTATAAAATAGACATAGAGAAAAGTGCATACTACATGAATGCATATTTAATAAATATTCAGAATGTGAACCCCCATGTAACTTCCAGCTGGATCAAGAGATAGAATGTTGCTGATATCTCAGAAACTCGCACTAATCACAAACTACACATTTCTCTCAGAGGTAACTGCTCTTCTCACTTATGTGATATCTAATTCCCTTGCTCTTTTTTTTCCTTTTTAGTTTTACCTCCTATACATTTCCCTAAACAACATCGTTTAGTTTTGTCTCTTCCTGTGATCTATAAATTGAATCACACTGTTTGTATTCTCTCATTTTTTGCATCTTTTGCTCAAAATTATGTTTGTCTAAGATTCATACGTATTATCACATATGGCTGCAATTTCCTCTTTTCCAACGATGTGTGGTATTCCAGTGTATGTAGCACAATTTTAACCATTCTCCTACTGAGAGACATGTGGTTGCTTCCAGGTCCTAGCTGTTATGAATAATGCTGATACACATGTCATCCACGCCTCCCACTGCATGTGCTCATGCATGTCTCTAGTGAATATACGGATGACTGGAAATGCTGCGACATAGGGTACGCAGATCTTCAGCTTTAATCGATAATGGGAAGCTGTTTTTTCCAAAGTGCTTGTTCCCCCTGCTAATATATGAGTTTCTATTGTTCCACATCATCACCAACACTTGGTATTGTTGGATTCTTGATGTTTTGCCAATCTGACATTTAGTGTACATTTACCTCCTTGTGCTGTTTTCTTCCTTCTCATTGTGGTTTTAATTTGCAAAACTCTGATTTCTAATGAGATTGGGAACTCCTTCATATGTTTACTTCCTGAATCCAGATCCTTTAAAATTTAAAGTCTGGTACTCTAGACTTTGGTATTTTGGTGTTGTTCACACTGAGCATTTCATGTCATAACTGGTAAGTACTGGGACAGCAAAAGAAACTCATTCATTGAACATCAATTTGGAACTGGGCACCTCATGTACTTTGTCCTATTTAATCCTCGTAATAACTTGCTAGTTGACCTTGTTTTTGTAAGTGTGAGAACTGGCACTCAAATCATGCCTGTGTGCCTCTGTAGTCTAAAAACTCTATCCAGTAATCATGTTCCCTCTCAAGAAATTACCTCCACATGATCAAAATAATGATCAATATCCCGTTGTAAAGTCATTGTATTAAAAAATTATACCAAAAGAATTTCAAAGGTGGCTGGTTAATATGTCTAACTAAATAACTGCAGCCCTAGGTCAGTTTTCCCCTTAACACTCCAAAATCCAGTCTATTAACATTTAAAGAAATGAAAGGCTCTTTGGTGGGATTTCCCTCATGAAAGTAATTCGTGAGACAATTCAGTCACATGTTTCATTTTCTACCCATGACAGGCACTTGTGAAATGATTAACACAATCCAGTAGAGTTATAGGATATTAAACGACAGCCAGAAATAAAAGTAGCAAAAGACAAGAGTGAAACACAAACTATTCTCTAAGAGATACATTTTTATATAGGTAATCAATTTATTAGGACACTCAACAAATTCAAGCAGTAGACACTTTTAAAAAAATTAATTCAAAGCCAATTAAAGGATAAACATCAAGGCTCCTAAAAATTTGTTATTAATGGTGCCTTTTTTTTTTTAACTATAAAGGTCTAATAGAAAGCTTGTAAATCCTGCAGATATAGAAACAATTTTCAAAGAATCAAACTAACCAGAAGCAATGACTCAGGCATGAAATTGCCTACAAAAGCGTCTGGACCAAGCCAGTTTTCAACATCCCTCCCTGATGCTAAGAATAACTCTTGGGATGGGAGTAGCATTCTGTGGGTAACTCTCCTCTCTCGTATCTTTGCAAAAATGACCTTTCAACGGGATCTGATCCAAAACTCTTCCCAGTGATGTAGACACACTAATGACTTGTACCTTTGTCACCAACAACTTCCAACAGGCTTGGACTTGGCATCGATGAATATTAACCTCGCATTCATCCCACTCCATTGAAACAAACGGTGAAAACAATTTTATTAATCACTTCTATACACTTCATACATTTTGTGAGGTCCATTTTATTTCTACTTCGCTCCATGACACAAATCCTTGCTTGCAAAAGTGCTGGCACAGTGTATACTTTCTACTTGTCAATATACCTCCATCCTCTTCTATACCATCAATTGGCTACAAAGATTTAGAGGTTCAGTGATTATAGGATTTGAATGATTTTAACCCCTTTAAATTTGGAAACTCTTTAAACCCCATTTTCTCTGCAGCCACTGAGAATTTTTAAATCAGCTTGGCCTTTTCTAGCTCCAGGTCTAAGGATTACAGAGTTTTAACGAGTATAAATGCTTCTCTGCAGTTCTACAAAGAGCCGTTCCCAACCAGTTGACCTCCAAGAAATAAAGCCAGCCAGTTCTCCAGCTGGTAACTGCTGATCAGAGTTTCTAAATGGAAAGATATGTATGTTATGCCACAAACCACCAGGAAAACATGTAATTGCTTCCTCAACTCCACATGAAGCCAGTGAATCAGAAGATTTGATGTAGGAGGGGCAGCAGACTTTAGACGTGTGTCAGTAAATGTCCAAGAAGGAGAAAACAGAAAATGTCAGGGACCCAAAGAAGCTCACTGGGGCAGAGAGTAATGAGTTCACTGATTGCAAGCCACCTTGCTCCTAAAGAAAAGCTGTTACCATGGATACCCTCAAACCCTAAGTAACCCTCTGAGGTCTTACCTCTTGCGTCCTCACATTTATGTATCCATAGTGAGTTCGAAGGGGCCGCCTGTATGTATAGGAGAATGGTATCCATTTTGCACCAGGTTGTCTGAAGCAGTTTAGTAGCAATGGAAAATTCACTTCATTCACAAGGCGCACAACCAGCAGGAAGAGGAATGCTGCTATGAAGCTCACTGCAATCACAGACTTTCTCTACAAAACAGTCAAAAAGAAAAGAAGAATGAATGACTTTCAGTCAAAAGCAGTCTCTGAGAGGTGCTTCCTCTCCCTTTCTCTTTCAAAGGGATCAAAGGACTTTGTCATTTAGGATATTTCACTTGGAGACAGAAAATAATCATTTGGTGACCAGGTTGCCCTAGTGTGCTGAGCCTCTGAGAACAAACAGCAGATTTCTTGGATTATCTTTCCATCCCATTCCAATCCCTCCTTACCTTCCCACCTTCCTTGGTGACTCCTATGCAGTTTTCAAAACCCAAATCAGACATTCCCAGCTACAGGTAGCCTTTCCTAACTGCTCAGTTCCCTCCCCACCATTATCCCCTGAGCCCCAGCCTATCTACCCTAATAGAGGTAAGAAGTCCCACCACTCCAATACTTCGAAGGCACTTCTACTGTTGTGCACTTTTCATGGTGTAATTCCTTATGTGACTTTTCCTGCATGTAATTTTGAGTTCCGAGAACGGGGGCGTACTGTGCCATACTGCTCTGCGTATCCTAGGTCCTTAACACAGTACCTTACATACTGTAGGCACCCAGCAAACACCTGAGTGAATGAATAAATGGATTTTTCACATTCTTATAGACCCAGTCTCCTTACAGATCATATTCCGCTTCTTCACCTAGCACCCTCTACAGGAAGGAAACTTTGTGCTATACGATATGCAAAAGACTCAAAAAGCTAACAATAAGAGTAGGAAAACAAATCCACGTCAAGCAGCATAACAACATCCCCTAAACATGTTGTCATCAAACCAGAGTAGGAGCAACTGCATCTGACTGCCATGGGAAAGGAGAGATGTATTTGAGACTGAGCTTGATAAAATTCATGCATTTTAATCAATAGAGATGTGAGATCAGAGCTTTCTAGGAAGAGGAAACAGAGTAAGGAGGCAAGAAAACATGACGTTATTCATAGCCACATAGCACTTTGTTTTACTGGGACACAGAAGAAGAAAAAGCTGAAAATACAAACGATAACTTTATGGACTGTCTCAGATACCAAGCTGAGAAGTCTCTACTGAATTTGTTAGTTGATGGAAAGCAGAAGGAGACTTTTGTTTGTTTAATTTTTGAAATGTGAATGTTTTAAGTTATAATCAAACGCCAGTGTGTAAGGTGCTTTGGAGCAGGGAGAAACCAAAGATAGGCAGCAACTAGTTAGGAGAGCATTCCAATTGGCTAGGAGGGATGGAAATGAGAGCGGTGGCAGGGAGTGTAAAAAGGTGAGAAAAGACATGAGAAACTCAATTTAGGTGGAAGACAGAGAACTTGGCTACAGAAAATAATCTGATTGGATAGAAGTGGCAGGTGGAAAATTCAGAGATGCCTGAGATTTTGAGTCCAGGTAACTGCAATAATACTGATCATATCAGGAGAAACCAGGGTGGTTAGGGCAGAATTGATTTAAAAGAGTAAGAAGACTTGGCTTTCTAAGTCCTACTTTTCAAGGACTGATGGGTCATCGGGACGGAGCCATCAAGGGGTCAGGCAGAAAGTCAAGTCTAGAGCAAGAAGAAAGAGCAGAGCTGAGGGCAGATGTCAGGAACAACTCAGCCTTGTCTCCAGGGTGAAGATGTAACCGAAAGCGGGGGTCCGGCTGCTTGCTGCTCAAAAGCCAGTACTAAAGAGGCAAGGTTGATGGAAAGGAAAGTTTGCTTTATTTTGGGTGCCAGCGCCGCGGGGGAGCGTGGACACCTGCCCAAAGGCTGAGTGGCCCCCGCACTGACAACCAGTGGTCAAGAGCTTTTAAAGATGGGGGGTTCTATCAGCTCCGTCATCTTGAAATTAGTCATGTGGCAGTCTGACCAGCATCATCTTAATTGTGTTAGGGACAGTTAGTCTGAAGTTCCAGGGTCGGTTGGTTCCTATTTCTTTGAAGCCAATTCTCATAATTGTGGCAGCTTATGTCATGGCTACAGTCTTGTCATCACATAGTTAACTTCTTCCACCTGGTGGGGATTTCAGTATCTATGAGACAGCTCACAGGATACGGCTCAGAATGTTATCTATAGCCCTTAAGGAGGAGCTAAAGGTCCTCAACTAGGCTTACTGACTAAACTATTATTATTTAGTCTTGCTGGACCGTTTTCCTTTGCTTCTGCATTTTCTCACTTCTCTGATTAAACTTATTCTCTGGCTAAAGTTTTTCCACAGACAAAAGGCAGGCAGAGGACATGGGGGGTGGGGACCACAGGGTCCCACTCCATTTCAAAGACACAGTGAAGTATTCCTTCCTGAAGTTGGGCTTCACCCCTGATTCTTCTTCAAACTTAAGGGAAACTAAGTAACTTTCTGGGAATGGGTGCTGTTGTATTTTTAGCTCACCACTTCCTGGTGGAATTGGCTTCCTTTTACTCGTCACAGAATGTCCCAAAGGAGAAAAGAAACCCAAAGGTGGCCCCTGTATCCTCCCTGGTCAGAGTCTCCGTCAGGGCAGCAGAGCAAGGCCACAAAGTCAGACACACCTAAAAGAAGTCTTTGCTCTTGTTCAGCTCCCGTGATGTGGAAAAGCCCATCCATCCCCCTGTCCAGCCAGCCCCATCTTCCAATCACCTGAAAGTCCCTTGAGTTCTGCCTCCTCAAAACCCCTCATCTCACCAGTAACTACCACAGCCTTACCTCATTTAACTTTCTAATCATGAAAACCTGTTTTAATTTGCTCCTCTGTGGAAGCACTATGTCCACAACATCGCAATGTGTCAAGGTAACAGCTTAAATGAGGTGACGGATCTTACAAGTTGAAAGGGACATAGACCAGAACAGATGGCTAAATAAAAGCAAAAGGGCCAGTCACCCATTAAGTAAACTGGTAAGAACCTTTTTTTACGGGTAGATTGTTGCAAAACAGCAGCTTGCTTTGAAGGAGACCCAGATGGGATTTGTGCCTTTGTCTATTCCAGAGCCCAGCATGGCTCTCTGCTTCTCTCAGCTGCCGCATTGCATTGCACGGCTGAGGGTCTGGGGACCAAAGCATGGAGGGCCTTTCTGAATTCACTGATCTCACATAGCAACACATACATAATGCATCCATGAGAGGAAAATAAATCAGCCCTTTTGACAGAAACTTCAAAATGGAATTAAATCACACTTGTAAAAGCCCGCTCCCCAAGTAATCCGTGTCTGCCTCCCATGTTCTGTCAAAGGGAACCAAGTAATGAGCAGAGAGCAGACGAGGGGAGCAAACGGGGAGTGGAAGCCAGACACCGACTCCTCTGTGCTGAGCCTGGATCACAGTCTGCAGTGGGCAGATGGGCTCTTTTCACAGCTCCGGCTTCCAGTCCCATTTCTGTTGCATTGTCTGAACCCGATTCTTTGCCTTTCTTTATATTTCCATATTCTTGTTTAACATGAACGCATTCCCATAGTGCTGATATAAAACCACCCTGAAATTTCACTAGAAGAGGTCTAATGTCAAGCACATTCTGGACACAAGGACAATGGGACTCAACATGAAGTACATTCTTCTAGTAGTCACTTCTGCCAGATCGCGACCTTGAGCTTCAACAACTACAGTGAAAACCATGGATGAGGCTACTCACAATCTACAGACACCAGAATGCAGTGAGAATGTGTGTGTCTCTGTGTATGGATGTGGGAGTTGGAGAAGTAACAAAATACCAATATCCATGATATACGTGAATATATTCACTCCTTCAAGGTGCAACTGCTCATTGAGTCCACATTCTGTGTAGACTTGGCAAGGTGCTGAAAAACAGAAATAAAACCATAAAAGACAGACAGACAGACCATGCTTCCAAAGAGTCACAGTTCAGTGCACCTGGCAAGTAAACAGAAAATTATAATACCACATATCAAATGGGGTGATGGAGGTATGCACAGGGCCCTGTGGCAGTCCAGAGGAAGACGGGGGAGAGCCGTGCCTGGGACAATTCAAAGAATGCTTGTCTGAGGAGGTGATGTTCAAATGCAGTCCTGAAGAACAAGAAGGAGTTAGGCAAGTGGAGATGGGAAGGCCATGCCAGGCAGAGGGAACAGCACAGACAAAGGCACAGGAGTTTTTGAAAGGCCTTAATTTGGTCAGAAACATGCAAGTCATTTGATAAGTAGTGGGAGATATGCTGGGAAGTGGACAAGGTTCAAATCCTAACAAAAAATAATAAGCCGAATGCACTGTCAGATGTATTTATCTGTCCCATCTACCTTACATTAGGATAATGAAAGGATAAATACATCAAAGTGCTGTTTTATAACTCTAAAATATTCTTCACTGTCCAATCAGATGTATCAATCACTTCATTTTATTCCGAACTGCCATTTAACGCACCACACCTTGTTTCCAGTTGTTTGAATTAAGTTTATCCCATCAGTTGCTTGTTCTTTTAACTGTTTTGAGTCTATCAACAGTCAGCAAATTAGACTCTACTTGTTTACACATGTGTTCTACGTCTAACGATTTGTTTATGGATGTGATCACTGCTGCCTTTATTGAGGTAATCAGAGCATCCCCTAGATTCAACAACCAACAATTAGGTAAGAGAAAGCAACAGTAAGTACTTGTCAAGTTTATAATGCATAAGATTCAGTTCAACAAACTTTTCGTACTGCAGAAAACAGACATAAATTTAATAAGGCATTGCCCTAAGATCAGACATGTGAACATTAAAGGATATAATGGGTGGAAGAAGCAAAGCACAGTTTTAGGCACATAGTGAGCACTCAGAAATGGAAGGTGTCACTATTATGATATAACCACGAATTGTGAGATCCTTGGTGGACATCAGCCAGTGGTGAGCATTGGCCAGCCCGTGGGAACAACGATAAGAACTGAGAGATATCTTTTTCTTAAATATTCCAAGCAGCTGCAAACACTTGAACTATTCAGTACAACTCATCCACACAAGCTCTGAGAGAATGTCACTGTGCCCAAATAGATCTGATGAATTGCTTTAGGGAAAGCTTTCTCCTTCTTTTGGGCAAGTCTGAAGGGGCCTTTAACAGCTGAGACATTTAGAATTTAATCCCCTCTGTGCTGCAAAAATATGCATCAAAAATGTGGCATTCCAGTTGCTCGCTCTTTAGAGTAGGATATCAGACTTTATAGCAGAAATACCTATTTCAAAATAAAACCCACAGAGAATTCATGATTTAGGGAGAAAACAATTGCCGAGATTTGGACCTAGCAATTTTGCAACCTTTATTAACATTTTTATGTTTTTATTCTTTTTACCACAGACTTTAACCACAGAATAAATTCTTTAACTTTTAGGTTAGTCGGTTGCTAGATTTTTGGCTTCTTTTTCGTAAATGATAAACAACAGTACAAAGGCGTATTTTTCTACTTAAATCGTATTATTTAATGACTGAATTAGTTGCTTACATGGTAAAATGGTGCACTTTTGTCCATATGCTGTCACTTACTCAATAATAAATATGAAAGCACAGTGCCAACTGTATTATTTACACCGTTACTCAGTAACCTCACACATTGATAGGACTCTACTCATTGCTTATTTGTGACCTGATCAAATATAATTTCTTTTCCCATATAAAAAGTTGTGCCACTGGCCAAGCTCCAAATCTGGTTCTCCCTGAATACAACAAAGCTTCATCCCATTTGCACAAGGATGAATTATCAAAGCTCAGAGTATATACATAAAACCCTTCATTTGTTTCACTTTATTTATTGAATCAACAAACTGGATCCTGCTTGCTAAACTATGGTGAACTCTGGGGGAAATCTCACTCATTTGTTGGGGGGATAAGAAAAGGAGAGTAAAAAAAGGTAGACAATTCTAGACTGGTGGAGTCCACACAGGAGCTTACCAAGGGCAGCCTTAGGCAGCATAGCTGGTAATAGAATCTTAGAGGTCATCAAGAATAGAGTAGTGAATGTCAAAAACAAGGTCAACATGGGAGAATGAGTGGCATTTCAGAATCCAGGAGGCTGATGAAGATAATGTGATAGGTAAAAGCAATATATTTTGAGAGCAGGCTTTGAAGAAGGCAGAGGAAGTGAAGCTAGAGAGGCAGGAAGGGATCTGGTTATAGGAAGTTATATATCATGCCAGAGTCTGGACTTTTCTGCAGAATACAAAGAAGGGGTCTAAGTGTGGGATAGAGAGGGTCAGATCTGATCAAGGAAAGCTCACTCTGGAGGTGGTGTAGTCAATGAATGGAGAGGCGGGAAAGACCCTTCAGGAAAGATAATAACAAAAGCCAACAATGGATTACTTCTTCAGATATCACTAAGGGACATTGAATTCTCAATATGAAAACTGCAATTGTTACTTTCAGAGACTGGCTTTTCTTTTCCTAGTAGGGCCAGTGGGAATAAAGTCCAGATACAGCAGATACGGATGAATAATCATCATAGACTTAAGAGAAGATAATATTTAATGAGTGTTATTAGTTGGAGAAATATTTCTGTAATCCCTACTTTCCAGATGAAGAAATAGAGATATGAAGAGGTTGAGTAACTTGCCCAAGGTCACAGAGCAAGAAAATAGTAAAGACAGGTACTGAACTCAGATATTCTGACTCCAGAGTCTGTGTTTTACTGTATGAATTAACTAAGTTGTTAATGGTTACTCATACCAACAGGAACACTCTTACAGGATTGGTTCAGAAATTTTAAAAACTGGTACTAGCCATTAGCAGATTTTGTAATACATTTTGTCAATAAGCAAAATACCTAATTCATACGGAAAATTAAGAGGCTGATCTGAAGCATAGCAATTATATTATTTCAAAATCAGTAATTTGTGGACAAATTTAACTCTGGCTCTATTCCCAGTATTAAAAAAAAACAACTACAGGGTACCATTGATTAGCACTAAGGGAAAATAAAGCAATTATTCTTCCACTTGTGCTGGAGAATATTAGGTACCCTTTGTCAATTAATAGTACAGAGCCTTAATTCAGACAGTTTATAGGAACCAACATGACAGAATGGGTATGTCTTTTTTTCTCAGCTCCACAGTTCTATAATCTTTTTATTCAGTGAAGATGCAGCCAAACAGAAAAATGTTGATGGTTTCTTTAAATAAATACATGCATAAATATATAAATAAATAAAATTAAAATGAATTTTTTACAGTAGTGGAACATCTTCAATACGGTGATCTACTTTAAGAATTTGGAGCCATACTTGTATATTAATGCATATATGTGGAATCTAGAAAAATGGTACAGATGAACCAGTTTGCAGGGCAGAAATAGAGACACAGATGTAGAGAACAAATATATGGACACCAAGAGGGGAGAGCGGCGGGTGGGAGGTGGTGGAGGTGGGGGGGATGAACTGGGAGATTGGGATTGACATGTATACACTGATGTGTATAAAATAGATAACTAATAAGAACCTTCTGTATAATAAATAAATAAATTAAATTTAATTTAAAAAAAAAAAGAATTCAGAGCCACATCACACATCACCTTCAGACAGTCCAGTTCAGGCTGGGTACAGTCCAGTAAGAATTACAAATCCAATAAACAAACGCCAAAGCAATACAGTTCTCATGGGCACCCCCATTGTCATAAATTATTCTGTTCAAAACGCTAGTCCTAGAGAAAAATTACAGATGGCCAAAACTTCTTCAGGGATTTTTTTTCCCCCAAAGGAGACTTCTTATAGCTGCAAACACTAGAGAAGTTCAAGTTAATGTGAACATTCTGAGTGTCAGATGGCACGATAAGAGGTCACACTGAACTTTCTAACACATTTTAAAACCTAATGAAACATGTCAATGAGTTTTCAATATGCCTGCACATTTTCCTTCTTTTATTTGAGGAGGAAATTAGGTTTCCTGACCCATTTTGATTTTTAAACTGCTACAGTACCAAATGAAAAAAATCATGGCTACATTCACTGAGTTTGTCTATTTTGTAAAATTATATAAAACCAGTTTTATATCATTTTGCATCTTCATCTTTATCGTATTGCTTCAGCATATATCCTTTCACATAGCAGAAAAAAATGAAAGTTCTTCAGAACCACAAGATAGAGCTGAAGACAGATATTGAATATGAAAAATGAAGGACCCCGCAAGCAGTCTCTCAGTGTGGCTGTACAGATAGACACAGAGAAATTTAATCCAAAAGACTGGTTCTCATGATGAGAACCTCAGAGACTGGGGCAGATGAACCTGAAGTTATCTTTTCTCCTTTTTTCATTAAATCCTAGTACTTATGGGAAGAAATATGTGCCAGTCCACCTGTTGCCCTCTCCCTGTCCCCTGACATTCTGTTGAGCGAAGAGAGGGGCTAACTAACCAGGGGTAATGAAGATAATTAGGTCATCAGACCAGGTGCTTTTGTTTTATTCTCAGCCAACTTATAGTCTTCATTGGCCTTACTTGGTTTCTATGAACATCTGCTTGGCATCTTTTACTCTTAAAAAGATGTTTGTCTTTTAGAATCCAATTCTTACTTTGTGTTTAGGACACAGAAGTGGAGCATAAGGATAAATTCTGGTGGTCGTAATGTCATTAGGGAAGGAGTCCTGCCCAGAAGCACCACGATAATGATGAGAATGACAATGATGAGGACGATGACGATGACACCGAGTTTTCTTACCATGTCACATGAATCTATGTGACATTACACTATAAAACACTTACCTTTTAAGCAGTTTCAGGCCTACCACCTCACATGATTCTCCACATAGCCAGTGAAGTAAGAAGGGATGGTTGGATGCTTGAAAGCCTCATCTCCCATTTCTCCTTTCATGCCCTCCATGTTTCCACCTGGACTTCTCAGCATGCTCCAACGGCCCTTGGCTACCCAGTTCCTATGACTTTGTCAAGGCTGCTCCGCACTGGTGCCCTGCTGTTTTCTACCATCCCCATCTCTACAAGTTCAAATATAACTCAGCTTAAATAGTGTACCCCGCCAAAGCCCTCTATTTCTCCCTGGCTTCCAGTTCATGGATGAGGGTAGGGTGGGGGTGGTGGGTAGTGAAAGAAGACAGAAGGAAAAGATAAAGAGGAATGCAGAGGGAGGAAGGGAGAGAGGGGACAGGTCCTCTATAATTTTCTTTATAAAAATCCCTTGAGGGGCTTCCCTGGTGGCGCAGTGGTTGAGAGTCCGCCTGCCGATGCAGGGGACGCGGGTTCGTGCCCCGGTCCGGGAAGATCCCACATGCCGCGGAGCGTCTGAGCCCGTGAGCCGTGGCCGCTGAGCCTGCGCGTCCGGAGCCTGTGCTCCGCAACGGGAGGGGCCACAGCAGTGAGAGGCCCGCGTACCGCAAAAAAAAAAAAAAATTCCTTGAGGACGTGAACAAAGGCTGAGAAACATCTCTCATACAGACAGCATCAAACACAGTGTCTTGAACTTAAAAGACATTCAGTAAATATTTGTGGAAGAAAGGAAAGAATAAAGGGGAGAAAGAAGAAAGAATGGAGGGATTCAAAGTTATTCTCTTCTAAATACAAGCAGTAAATCATCCAAAAAGTTTTAGTTTAGGATCATTAGGAAAAATGTTTTTCTATGAGGGGAAATTGTTCTTTTCTTTCTTCTTCTTAATTCACCTCACTTGGAGATTTCTGTGTAAATTTGATGTGAGTGTGGAGGGGAGGTCGGGGAGGGGGGTTAGGAGGGGGAATATAAAGTGAAGTGGGAAGAATTTGAGTCTTTGTTAAACCGGACTTTTCGCTGAGCACTGCTTTGAAGTTCCTGATAGAACTCTCAGATCTGCTTTGAGCAACATCATTTATACAGCACATCATGAAAAGACTTACAAGAATTCACATTTTTTAGAAAACCAACTCTTGTCTGAGGAGAACACTTAAAGCTAGAATTCCGCATCATGGAATGAAAAGTGCACAAAAGAAGGATTGCCTGTCCTTCTAATAAGGACAATGGCCCATTTTCTGAGAGAAGGAACTTGCAACTGTTTGCTGTGTGCTCAGCAAGTTATCAGGTATTGTGCCAGAAGCTTTATAGGGATGAAATTAGATTCTCACCAGCAGCCTATCTGTAGACTCAGGGTGGTCAAGTTACACTAAATGAGCCAATATAGGTATCCTTGGGCACATTGTTTAACCTGTTTGTGCTTCTGTTTTCTTACTTAAAATTGGAGAAAAAATCGTACCTGCCTAATATGATTGTTAAAGGTTTAAATGAGTTACTACGTATGAAGGGCCTTACAGTACTGCCTGGAAAATGGAAAGTGCTCAGCACATGTTAGCTTTTACTGTTAGAGTATTTCATGAGATCTAAGACACCATCAATTGTCCATCACACCGTTACTCTAAATATGATAAGAAAGGAAAACAAGGTGGGGAGTCTAAGTTGTCTCTGCAAAAAGCTGACACCAAAATACTATTCCCTTAAAGTCAGAATATTCTAAAAATAGAGCTGCCATCCAGAAAGGCACAGCAAGAAGAGAGAAAGGAAAAATAATCCCCCCTGAGAACCTGAACCACAGTCAGATACTCATGCAGGTTTTTGATACAAGTTCACATTACCAGTGTGATTCAAGGTAAAAGTCAGTAAATAATTCAATTTAAAGTGGTCTCCAGATGGTAGTATCCCCAGGTGACCATCTGAAACAACACAAATCCTATCTGGAAGAATTAAACTTCGTTGTAGGCAAATAGCAACTGCAAGGTATTGTGTATAAGACACACCTCCTTCTCAGACATGTGAAAAAATAGAAAAACATTTTTAAATACATGAAATATGGTGGTATTATTATAGTTGTCATGGTTATCATTGTCATCATCATCATTCTAGGGAACAAAGAGAATCAGGAACGGAGCCTGGACTATTTTAAACACCTGTCCCTCACCCTAAAACCTAAAGGAAGTATAACCTCAAATCCATGAAGAGAGGATGACAGAGTCCTGGAGTTTCCCAGGACATTGGAATTCACCAATGTAAAAACCCTCTGGGTTTTTTTTCTTCTTGTCAAGACTGCACAAGTTAAAAAAAACAACAAACCCCCTTTTTTTGAAAATAGTTAGACTACCCTTCACACACATTCATATGGACCCCATCCTCATGCACAGGTATCAACTGCTGCACCTTCCAGCATCTCTTTAAAGAATCCTCTTACAGGTCAAAGTTGAACCTTGGTTGAGGAACGCATACATATTAAACAGTTTTTCGCTGAACACAAGTACAGTTTTTCAAGGGCACAGGTCTCATGATGATAATAAGTAGTATTGTGCCAAAAACACTTGCATTTCTAAGTAACAGTTTTCCTACTAATTCTGGATTTAACATTCGACTGTAATTTGAATTGCTCATGAAACATAAAGCATATTAGTTTATTACTTGTAGTCCCCTGTGCTAAAATAGCAAAGGCAGAAAGATCTCCCCTGTTACGCACAAGGTCTGCCATCAGTGAGGCTTTGATATTTCTTTTTATCATAACCAGATCAGTCAGTGACATATTTCCAATAGCCTACTAGCCACCGCTATTTGGATGTCTGAGGCAACTCAAATTCAATAGTAATAGTCCAAATCCAAACTAATGATATCCTCTACCCACAACCCTCTCCCCCTTACCTCTGAGTGTGCCTCTGAGTAGCTACCACTCGTTACTTTGGAGCCCCAATAATTAAAATCTCAACTTTGCTTAGTATGACATGGGGCATCTTCATTTTCTTTCTCCCTGTTCCTCATCTATAAAATCACAGAGTCATTATGAAAATTAAATAATGAGGTAACACATAAAGGACCAAGCTTAGGACCGAGCACATAGCAGGCAATCAATGATCATTGATTTCCTTCTCTTCTCCACATATTGGTTCCCCTGCACAAGCTATCCTTCCTTCGTGGAATGTCTTCTTCTTTCCTTTCTCTGTCAGAAAACTGCTACTTATTCTTTAAGACCAAACCCAAAGGTCATCTCTTCTGAAATGATCCTGACTCTCCACGAAGATTTTAGAGCACTTTTTTCTGAAGCATAATTCACAACACTTGGTAATTATTTGATTACCAGTCAACTTCATCATTCAGCCAAATTCTGCAAACACATGGCATACCATGCCTCCACATTCTCTCCAGACAGACATTACTAATCAACCGCAGTACCATTTCTCTCCAAGTGAGGATGCAAATTCAGAACACTTTCAACACAATGCTCCAGTCAGTAGTGATGCTGATAAATGCGACCTGATATATTTACCTCTGTGGCACAAAACAGTTAGCAACTAAAGGCCAGAGGCTATACCTTGATAAGTCTATAACCCATGGGACCACAGATAAGACTGTTATCCTCTCTAGGTCTCAATTTCCTCATCCGTATGATAGAATGTTTTTAGGACCCTAGCTGGCTCTCAAGTCTAATGACACTATAATCATGACCAGGAACCCTGATTGGTCGTAGCTGATGTCACTTTGAGGAAGGTTTGCAGAACAGCTCTGTACATAGCCCCCACTCTAGGTCCAGGCCCATTTTTTATCACAGAGTTACGCATGCCTTCAGACACTTGAAAATTGAACATGGTGTTTACGTAAGTGAAATAGAAATGGAATGAGAATTTGTGATCTCTCAACTTGTTAGACAGCAGCTGACACTTACCAAAGCCTACCTGATTGTAGCAATTTTGCACCTGCTGAGAAAAAGTTTGCAGCAAAAGAGATCATTCCTTTTTAATCCCTGTCTGAAAAGAAGCTTCCATATACTTTCACCCAGTTATACAGAATAGGATCAGGTTCAGTCTTTCATATGCATATGGACACTGATGGCTTAACACCCCTAGTCAAACCACTTCCACTGAGCCCTGACACTCACAATAGGAATTTTAAATGTCCACTGAGTTATTTTGTTGAAAACCTGATATCAAAGCAAAGAGAGTCTGAACATTTTCAATTCTACGTATATTTATGAAAACAAGAAAAAAAACCAAAGCTGTCCCTGTGTCTTATATGTGACTCTGCATAAAGATGACGTTTCTCTGGAGATTGTTACTTCTATAAACCAAATATTCAGATTTATTCAGTAAACATTATCATAAAAATATACACAAAGGTAGTTCCAGGAAAAGAATTACCAATAAATAGTTGTGAAGAAACAAAGGTCACTTTCCCAAATTTAGAAACAGATTCAGTTGATGGGAGGTAAGCTTGTGCTAAATCTTCATATTTTAACTAAACTCTCAGCACTGGTGCCCAAGACCCAGCCTAGGCGGCAATTCTTTTGCAGAATTAGGTCCCAATGACTGAACTTTCACAATCCCACCACCTCCACCACTGAGCCTCCCATTTACTAAATGTCTCTGTTCACTGTTGCAGCGACTGGCTTAATATCTCTTTCCCTGTGGGACTGTGAGCTCTTGAAAAGCAGAAGCTCTACCCATCTTGTTCATCAATGCTTCCCCTTTGGCAAAAGCAGCCAAGCCGGAAGCCTTACGTAAACAAACCTCCAAAACACATGAGTAATCGGGGAACGGTTCTGGAGGCCCAGGTGAGTATGACACAGTTCACCTCCTCTAGCCACATATCTCCTGGACTAGCTCAGCGACAAGGGCTAGGCCACCTCCACACCCTCGTTTCTTCTTGAGCACCTGACCACCAATGCGTAAGATGGTGCTTAGAAAACACATCATTCCTGTTCACTTAAAAAAACGATATCTGCCAAATTTGTTAGGTAATTTTCCAAAGCGTGAAGTTGGCCCAAAGTCGGCATATTTTGACATTTTTCTGCATTTTGTTATTTTGGGGCGTTATTTTGCAAATCGGGCTTTGCTCCTGATTTTAACAAAGCCTCTTCTTCCTGAGCAAAATAGATGAGCAGTTCAGCAAGACAGGGCAGCTTTTATCTGCAAAAAAAAATCTGCCTTTCAGCAAAGCAGATAATACCAGCAAAACGAAGGCAAACACAGGCAATATTTCCTGTATGTGAATTGTGATTCTTTTCTCCAGTGGGATGAGCAAGTGGCAAGATAGTTTATTCCCACGTGGCACTGACAGCAGGCCCTGAATACTTCTGAATATATCACTTTTATTGCCTTTTATATTGAATTACTGTGAAAGAAAACATACTTTTGTGAGAATTCAAAATCAAAATACTTTAAGAGCTTTGAGAATCCACCTCCAGGACATAAAGAAAGGCTTAAGAAAACAAATAATTCTGTTCTGCTGAGCAATACCAGATACCACTCCCACTGAGAGAGGGTCCCTTCACAGAAAGGGAGATGTTATCAAATATTTATGCTGACTTTCAGGGAAAAAGGTTAAGTGTCCTATTTGGGGTCCAGGCACTCTGAGCCTGTCTCTGCTGCTTTAGAACTTGCCATGTAAGGGACAAAATTTGCCCCAGGGTGCTTTAGCCTGTAACATTTCAGCCTCACATGCTCCTTCTGAGACTTAATTTAAGATGCTTCCTAATGGTGTATTTCATTAGAACGCTCACCTCTCCATTATCCATCAATCATAAAAATTCTTATTCAATATATATCATTTCTTAGGTTTTCAAATATGTTTTTAGTAGATTTCCTCTTCTTTCCATGCAATCAAGAACTCCACAAACCAAGATAAGTTGTTTCAACCACTTTAATTCTAGGCTTGTCTTTTTCTATTTAGGTGAGAAGCTGTCTGTATGGTAAGATAAAGCCCAAGTGGCTTAGCATGATATAAAAGCCCCTTTATGGTCTGACCTCTGACTATTTGTCCAACCTAGCTCTCGGCCTCCCCAAGCTCATTCTTCATATCTTAGCTATAGTAAGCATCCTGTGGTCCTTGAAATGCTCCATGCTTTTTGATAGCTTCATATACTGGTATAGTTCCTTCTATCCAAAATTTCAGTTTGGGGGAAAGAAAACAACGAAACAAAACAAAACAAAAAATAAAAATCTGTCTTCATACTCTAAAAACCTTCACCTCCTCTCAGACCGTTCCCCTAGCCTTTCTACTGCCTCATCAGGAAATTAGTCCCTAGATTCTTGGGGAGTCCATAGCCAGATGAGAGAGAAAGAGAGACAGACAGACAGACAAAGAGAGAGAGAGAGAGAGAGAGAGATAACAAATAGAGATATAAGAACAAAACGAACATATATACATATATGGGTCAGCCATGTTATAACTGGGTCAGCCATGTTATAATTGTAGTAGCATTAACTGAGCATCTACTATGTGTGTGGAATTGTGCTGGACCTTTTACTCACATTTCCTCTAATATTTACAACTGTAATACACATAAATACTTTTATCCCCCACTTTACACTTTTGAGGAAACTGCTGGTCAAAGGGGAAAAATGATTTTCCCAGGATAACAGCTAATAAGTAGCGATGTCAAGATTCAAACCAGACTGTCTAAAAAGCTAGTGATCTTTCCATTATACCTCAAGGATATCTTCTCTCATAGCCCTGTATTGATTAAGTTATATCTCTATCTACTCCAATAAACTATAATACCTTGAAGGAAAGGACTACATCTTGGACCCTTAGTCCTGGAAACTCATTCTTTGGCACATACTAGGTGCTCAAGAAATGTTGGTGAATCAATAAATTAAATGAATACAATAATTTGCCTTTGTGCTTTTCAGGTGAAAAAACGGTTATTGTAAGTGGAAACTGAGATGCTTGTACATCTCTTGATGTTTTGTTTTAGTCATTTTCAAGAGGCAATGTAGTCAAAAGAAAAGCTGATTTGGAGACAGAGATTATAATCTCAGCTCCACAGTGGACAAATTAGTTCCTATATACAGATTTCTAAACTGTAAAATGAAGATTATAGGAGCCCCTTCCTCACAAATTTATGAGGTTTATCTCTGATAAAGGCTATGAAAAGCCCTTTCTTCACAAACACCTCATTTCCATACAAATGTTGACTGATGTTGACAGTCAACTACAGACGATGATTTTCCTCAAAGACTATTTATTTTAAAATATTACTTTTGTAAGAAGAAAGATGAGGGCTAAAGAAATTTAATATTTTCTACAAATCAATACACATTTATTGAGCACCTACACCGTGTCTATACAGGGTCTGAGTTCAGTCTATTCTCCTAAAATAAGAAAGTTGATGATGGCAGAAAAATATGAAGAAGAAAAACTTGTATGTATTCATCATAAAATAATTTAATGTCTTTCTTTCCTATTAGGGTTGAAATTCTACAAGGGCAGGAACTGTGTCTGTTTTTGTTGCTACTACATCATCCTCATATAATATCTGGTACACAGATGGTGCTCAACAAATACTTATTGAATACACCTTCATAGTTCATTGTTTAGTAAAATACTCTCATGGACATTTGGGGTTTCTAAGATAAGGCATGGTCTGGAATCATCAATTTTCCATATAGGAAAAGCAACAGGAATTTGCAGCTGAAAACTGACAAGAGGAAGGGACGAGAAGGTTGAAAACAGCCAAGAAGTCCAGGAAAATAGGAGCAAGCCAGGACCTAAGTGGAGTGACCAAAAGACATTTCCTTAGGAAATGACACCTGAACTTTCACCATCTACTGATATTCCAGTTCTCAAAGCATTATATTGCATGTATATTCTCCCCCACCTAACATACACACACAGGCACACACACACACAGACACACAGACACACACACACACACACAGACACACAGACACACACACACACACACACACACACACACACACACACACACACACACACACACACACTCTTTTCCCAAGAAATTGGCTTTGATCTGCAGGTTTTATTCTTCCTTATATATAATTCTTCCTCTCTGGAGCCAAGCCCAGTGGAGGCTCCAGAGGACCTAACCACGGACACTAAAGAAACCTGAGTTTGCTCCCAGACAAGTGAAATTTACAGCTCTGAATCTGTAATTTGGAAAATGAGGATAGCAACCTACCACTTCTCACAGTAACAGTGAGGACTGAAAAGTAATATATATTCTGTAACTGGCACACAGTGAGTGCTCAGCAAATGTCTCTTCTACTCCCTACTCCCTAGCCTCTCTCTATTCATCCTACATCATGAGAGAAACAATTTGTAGCTACCGAGTCTCAGTTCAGCAGAGGTGGGGACACACATAGACACATACAGATTCAAACACCTTACCTTTACCAAATACAACAGTACTAAAGTCCAACACCTCCAAAGAATAATCCACTTGGTAGAACATTCTGAAAGTTTTAAACTACAAAGGCCCATGCTAGTGGCACCCTGAAATACAATCTTTGGGTTTCTTCAGTTGGAAAAATCTTCAAGAAGCTCTTTGATATCAAAGAACATACCTATTTTCAGTAGCTTTAAACTATAATTGCTCAGGCTCCCTGGTGGGAAGAGAAATAAAATCTCATACAGAAAAAGAAAACATCTCAATAAGGTTTTCTGGAGGAAAAAAATCTCTCACTGGTTTGCAAAAATTCTTAACAGAGCTCTTTTCATAGCATGGAGTAGGGAAACTACCAGGAAGAATCAAATTATTATATAATGGAAGCAACAAGGAAAGACTCACAACGCTCCATAACCTGATCTCTTTTTACAAATTGAACATCTTCTCTTCCTCACCCCAAATTACGGAAATTTAGCTTATTTTACCTTCTAACAGGTGAATAAAATATATAAAATAAATAGAATCCTCCCAGGATATTTCACTTTCATAGAGTAATAGACATTACTATTAATTTCACATAAATTATATGCCAACTAACACCAACTAACAACATGCTACTACAGACCCATCACTCTGCTTCTCTTAAGTGGGTTGAACTTGACCTTCAAAGCCCTTGAAATGCAAAAAAACTTACTCTTTTCTGACATTTATGAGTGTCTTTTCTGCTTGACTGCTTTTTACTACCTGGAAATAATAGTGAAAGCATTGTACACGAAACCTGCTATAAACACTAACAAATAACAGGAAAGGCAGACAGTTTTATTCTGGGCAGGTTAAAGCTAATCTAATCAAATCTAATTCTCTCTCTTTCTGTAAGCCTACCACTATGTTCAATTTATTTTTGATTAGAAGTGCGATACGATAGTCTTCTGTTGGACTGCAGTTAAACAATACTGAGGTTTATATTTTCCCTACAAACAATTCTGATGAAATAACAGATTTTAAAGTTTGTTTTTTTTTTTTCAAAACAAAAACACCATCTAATAGCTAAATTCTAAGAAGATTCTAAGGGAAACTTTTTCTCACTGTTTATTGACTCTGAAAATTTGCAGATGGGTTCCATTCTAACCAATAATAAAATATACCTAAGAGAAAAGTGTTCTTTGGTCCTGGGTTTCAGAGATTTAAGAAAAAGAGCTCTTTTGAAATACTGACTAATGGTAGTAAAGACATTATGTGTATTTAAATACTGAATAATGGGAACAATGAGACCTGAAGAATAGTTAGCAATTTAGTCAGCAAGGTACAAAGAGCTATTTTCTTTCCATTGAACAAATGTAGTCTCTCATCAAAGATAGAGCTCCCTAACCGAGCACAAAGCAAGGCCACATTCCCCCCAAATGACTGTGCATAAATGACCAGTTTACCATTATGTGAAAGGTTTTCACTGACCAGTAAATCATCCTGTTTCTCCTACTCTTTAATTGTGGCATAAAGCAAATGCACATCCACCTACACACACACACACAAACACACACACACACACACTTATTTCTACCTATAATGTACCAGTTGTTAGAAACAGAAGGAATTTTACTGATGGTCTTAGAAGAAGAAAGAGGAAAAGACCACCCCTCCACCTTCAAATTAACATTAGTACATGACTTTCACCTAAAAGACTAAGAAACCTTCCACAATATGTTGGAATTTCAACAAGACATTTAATGTTTCCAGTGTTAACCTTGAGAATGATATGAAGAGCAGCAGCTGGAGAAGAGAGTTTAGTGGTTTCTTACAAAACTAAACATACTATTACCATATGACCCAGCAATCGTGCTCCAAAGGAGCTGAGAACTATGTCCACACGACACCTGCACAGAGATGTTCACAGCAACTTTATTCATAATTGCCCAAACACGCAAACAACTAAGATGTCCTGCAGTAGGTGAATGGATAAATAAACCGAGGTACATTCAGACAATGGAGTATTCAGCGTTAAAAAGAAGTGAACTACCAAACCATGAGAAGACATGAAGGAACCTTAATAAATACATGTTACTAAATGAAAGAAGCCAATCTGAAGAGGCTACTTACTGTATGATTTCAACTATATGACACTTCAGAAAGGCAAAACTATGAAGATAGTAAAAAGATCAGTGGTTGCCAGGAGTTAGGGGAGAGGGAGAGATGAATGGGGGAAGAACAGAGGAATTTTAGGGCAGTGAAACTACTCCGTATGTTACTACAGTGATGGATACATATCATTATAAATTTGTCCAAACCCACAGAATGTATAACACCAGTAATGAAGCCTAATGTAAACTATGGACTGTGTGTGATAATGCTGTGTCAATGTAGGTTCATCAGTTGTAACAAGTGTACCATTCTGGTGAGGGATGTAGACAGCGGGGGAGGTTACTCATGAAAGGGGCCAGAGAGTATATGGAAAATCTCTGTACCTTCAGCTCAATTCTGCTGTGAACCTAAAACTTCTTTCCAGTCTATTTTTTTAAAAAAGAGTGGCAGCTGTGATAAAAAGGAAAGAACACCTGCCTTGGGTGTCACTTGGCTCTGGTTCTAGTCTGGGTGTATCTACTAACCAGCTATGTAGCCTTGGGCTCTTTTGGACTCAGTATCCTTATATGTAAAATTGGAGGATAGAATCAACAGATTTAATATCTTCGAAAGCCAATTCTAGCACCATGTGGAAATTCTGTAGGCCTAATGAACACACAAGAAAGGTAAATGACAGATTAGTGCCACCCTAAAGGGAAAAGAGGACCCTACTGGCATCTACCAAAGTACCCACAGTTTTCTGTTACCAACTTTATTGATCAAATCTTCAAAGATATAACACTACGGCAACAACATTGTTGACAAAGTAAGCATTTAAAAAATTCTCAGTAAGGTAGAAAGATGGGTAAAAACCAATATGATTAAATTTTACAATGATAAATGGGATAGGTCACAAATTCAGAGAGAAAAAAAAAAAAAGCATTGCTCCAATAAAAGATGGGTGGAAATGTTTCCTTGATATTGCTAGAAGGAAAAAAAAGAAGGTTTTAGTTGACCAGAAAGTTCAAAATGATTGACACAGCTGCTCTAGAAAATAATTAATTGAGGGAACTAAGGATTAATCTGGAACAGAGAAAACTTGAGGAGTGATTAAACATCAAAATACTCTCACACAGAAGAAGGAGTTGGCATATTTTTTTTTGAGTATAGAACTAGGTTTACCAAGTGGAAATTCAGGGAGATAGATTTTGACTTCATACAAATAATAACTTTTGTTTCATATACTGGAAAGTGTTTCCAGGGTATTTAATATGTCCTAGGCATAATCAAGATATGGGGCTACAGAGATAGGCATAGACTCATGCTCAAGGAGCTCAAGTCCTTGAGCTCAAGTCAAGTAATAAATAGGCTAATTTGAGAGGAAGTGAACACTTCAAAGGAGGAAGTAGTTACGCAAAGGCTTACCGGTGACTTTTAAAGGGAAATCTTGTATTGGGTGATTTGTTAAGTTAAACTGCTTTTGCAAGCAGTTTGTGTGTGTGTGTGCATGTGTGTTATTCAGCTATGAGAAAGAAAGAACTTCAAGTTCAAATCCTGCCATTTGCAACAACATTGATGAACCTAGAGGGTAATATGCTAAGTGAAATAAGCCAGACAGAGAAAGCCAAGTACTCTATGATCTCACTTAAATGTGGAATCTAAAAAAAAAAAAAAAAAATTGAACTCAGAAACAGACAGTCAAATGGTGGTTACCAGAACCTGGGGAATAGGTAGAATGGGGAGATGCTGGTCAAAGTGTAAGAGCCTTCAGTTATAAGATTAAAAAGTTCTGGGGATCTAATGTACAGTATGATGACTAGTAAATAATACTGTATTGTATACTTGAAATTTGCTAAGAGAATAGATCTTAGTCATTCTCATCACACACACACAAATAGTAACTGTGTCAGGTCATGGATGTGTTAGTTAACTTGATTGTTGTAATCATTTCACAATGTATACATATATCAAATCATCACACTGCACACTTTAAATATGTACAATTTTATTTGTCAATTACACCTCAATAAAGCTGAATGGAAAAACAAAACTTCTTTACAAATTTCACTCCAGGCTACTGGTCCAAGGTGTGGCAGGGCATTTCCTTTAAAAATTGCATTAAATAAGCTGATCTTAATGGCATTTATATACCAAATGTCAGGACTTCAGTCACAGGGAGTACTTAAATGAAATGAGGAGTCATGGTCATCAGTTCATTCATTCTTTCAACAAACATTCCATAAGCTCCTCTCACACTTGCTCTGTGGAGGTCTGCCCTTACGATGTCGAAAACTCACCGGTTTTTCATGAGAATTCCTCAGTACCCAGGTCTATCACTGCACAGTCTCCCACTAGCCTGAAGCCACCATTTCTAACAAAATAATTTAAATGGGGACCCAGAATGCTTTAACTTCCCAACAAATCGGGCACCAACAACCACCCATTTGCAATGTTGCTGTCAGAATATTAAGTTCCTGAGAAGGTTCACTGATTATTACTGGTTCAGCTGATGTTTTGTGACAGGCTACAACGAATACAAATCCCAGCAATTGTCTTGGAGATCTCTCAGAATAGCACTGTAAGATTTCCTCGGTGAGACTGCGAAGTCTTGTGGCTATAAATCTCGCCCCAGTACCACTGCTTATTCAATTTAAGGCTGCAATCCCAGAGAGATTAATGAGATGGGTTGTCTACTAGTCAAGGGAAGAACACAAGATCTATCCCATCTTATTTCATCTTCTGGTTTAATCATTATAAGTGTTATGTAATGTGACATTCACACATTATTGAAGACGTTCAAGGAACAAATTGCATATCACTAATCAGCAGATCATTTTTCAGTTTCATTTCTTGCAGACTCTAAAATTAATGATGCCCTCCCTTTTCTATTAAATCTGTTTTTTTCAGAAAAAGTTATATTAAATAAGAAACTGAACAGGGGAACAATAAGTATTCCTTTTTTTCTTTTGCGATTTCGGTGCTTTTCCCTAAGCTAATGAAATCCAGCAGTGTTAGAAAAAAGGCTTAAGGAGCAGCAAATTATTTTCTTTCGGTTCGTTAAATCTCTGACAAGCAACTTGCTCCTTCTGGATCCAAAATGTTCTTTTCCCACTTGATTCTTTCATGTCTGCTATTCCTCTTTACCTTAGTGGTTGCAACACACTTGGATGCTATTTCCAATCTGCTAATTGGGTCCAGGGGAGTGTCTGGATGAACTGCGGCAGTGAGGCCGTGGTGAACTCGCTGGGCTCCATGCTCTCTGCCAGTATCTGCTCCCACTGGAATCTTCTCTGACGGGGCTGCAGGCATGCTCAGGGCTGGGACAGCTGATGGAAGGGGACACTCTGGCCTCAGGCACTGCAGTCTCAGTCAGCTGGGAAACAGAGGGCTGGTCCAGCCATCCGGATCTGCACCCTCTCCAGTGACGTATTGGGAGACTTTAATTAAGTAAGAAACTCTTTCAACAATACTGTAAAATATTAAAGAAGGCTCATCAAAACGAAGCTCTGGGTTCTCTGAAATTTAAGCTTTTAGTAGGCTCCAGGAACCCTTTTTACTTTAAAGTAAAAGCCAATTAGAACATCCATCTCTTCCTTTCCAGTTCAAAACAAGCCAGTCTCCACAGATTATGATCCTTCACCCTCTTTACTACCCTCTTATTTAATAATTTAAGCATTACTTCATTCTGACATTTCTCAGCTGGAGCTTTCATATTCAGCCATTCAGGCAAACACGGCGCCTGCTTCGGCACAGCAGCTTGGTAAATAGGTCGGGTCAGACATTCTGTACAATCCCCTCCACCTCCATTTTATTCACACAGACCTGTCCACCTCCTGAAAGCCGCCTTCCTTCAGGGAACATGCAGTAGCTGATCTATCATTGAGTGAAAAAAAGCAGCAGCAATGTCTGGGGAAGCCCCTAGGATGTCACTGCTATTAGGAAATAGGTCTCCAAATGCAAATGTTCCAGTCTTGGGAGAATGTGAGTTAGCCTTGGAAGGGGAGGGGAAGAACAGCCATCAAACTTGAATTTGGAACAAAAAGACCTGGATTCTGGTCCTGTGTCACCTCTCTGGGCCTTGGTTTCCTCTGCTGAAAGAGGATATCTGCTTCAAAGAGTAGCTATAGAAATACACCCACATACTCAAAGAGGCCGTAGTCTTAGCTGTAGTAAAAGGGAAAAATGGAAATAACATAAGTATCTACCAGAAGGAGAAGTGGGTAAGTAAATAATGAAATATTCATTCTATGGGCAAGCAGCAGTTTAAAAGAATGAGATAGATCAGTGTGTTTTAGTACGGAATGATTTTTCCAAGACATGCATGGGCTTAAAAAAAAAAAAAAGCTAGTAGTAAAAATTATGCATAGTATGCTATCATTAGTGTAAAAAGAATACAAAGTAACATTGTACATTTTTTTATGTTTAGTTTGCATGTAAATGAATAGAAAACTATATTGGATGTAATACACTATTAATGGTAGTGGTTAGCCCTGTGGGGCGAGCAGGGAACTGAGACAGAAGTGCTGCTCAAAGGGAATATTTACTCTTATTTGTAATATGTTAATTTTCTTATTAAAGAGTGTATTTTTTAGAGTTACAGATGTAGAAAATAAACATGCTTACCAGGGGTAAGGCAGGGGAGGGATAAATTGGAAGAATTGGGATTGACATACACATACTACTATATACAAAATAGATAACTAATAAGGACCTACTGCATAGCACAGGGAACTCTACTCAATACTCTGTAATAGCCTATATGGGAAAAGAATCTAAAAAACAAAAGAGTGGATATATGTATATGTATAACTGATTCACTTTGCTGTACACTGAAACTAATACAGCATTGTAAATCAACTATACTCCAATAAAATTTTTTAAAGTGTATTTCTTTATTAAACGTGTAATTAAAAGTTATTTTGAAAGGAAAAGAGTGCTTGTGAGATACGTGTGTGAAACTACTCTGGAAAAAAACAAAAAAATGCTTGGTAGACGTGAACTTTTCCTATCTTCTCTGCCCAGGCCAAACCCCACATATCCTGGCCATTTTCTCCTTGGACAAGGTGGGCAAAGCAACTCCCTCCTCAGTTCAGTTCTCCCACCATGACTGGCTCCAATGAAAGTGGAACGTCCTTTCATTGGTTACCTCACTGTGTAAATGACCAAAAAGTGAATGGGTGGACCCCAGGCTGGGCCTACAATAGGCCCTTGGTAGATGTCAGACTCTGTTGATTACTAGGCCTCAAAGTACATCTAAACTTCCTTTTGGATTCTTTCTGTCAATGCTTCATTCAGTCTAATTTAATGGAGTTGATTTAAGTCAGTGTTTCCCAACCCCTGTTTTTGCAGCCCCTGCTATGCCAAAGGGCAAATTTTTTTCCTAATCACACCATTCATGAATTTCTGCCCTCTTGGGGGTGCTTTCATCCCTGTTGAGGACTTAAGTAAGCTACCCATTCTTTACTATGTACCAGGTACTGCTTAAAGCATCGTACCTGATTGGACATACTTAGTCGCCCAAATCAGCTGAGAAATCTGAGGCACAGATAAGTACTTACCATAGGTTCCATGGTCATAAGTGTCAGACCTGGGGTCCGAACCCAGACAGTCTGACTTCCTTCTGTGTTCACACTGCTTCTCAGAGAAAATGTGCCCCAAAATGCTTGAGAAAAATATCTTGCCTCACAGACAGAGATCAATGGAGTTTATTCCGAATGAAACTGTCACCCTTCCGTCATGTTTACAGCACGCAGAGGTTGAGATTAAAGGTAACACACCAGAGTGTAAGTAACATAAGGTCCTGTAAGCACAGTTTTCAAGAACACAAGTGGGAGGACAAAACAAACCTGTTTTTGCTAGAGTTCATGGCAGTTAAAAATACAGAACAAGATGAGAACACACAATAGCACAAGACATAACTTTGGAGGGTGAAGACTGGTTCCACACACCATACGCAAAAATCAGATTTTTGAGCTCCATGCCTTCATACATCACTGAGCAATGTATATGTTTTCCTGCTCCCTGTGGGGAAGCCTGGGTCATTTGGTGTCTTTCCAACCTCATCGCCTGGGACTCCTAAAACAGTGCTCCCTCCCTGGCTCTGGCCACACCTGTCTCTTATATTCCCAGAGGCTCACTCACACACCTCTGCACATGCAATGTCATCCAAGTCCAGCCTACTTTTGAGGGTCTACCTCAAATCCAATCTCCTCCCCACCTCAGACAAGCCCACATCCTGTCCCCTCCTGGGAGACCCCTGCCCAGCCAGCCAGATCTGATTTCTCCCTCTTTTGAGCTTCCTAGAACATACAGAGCGCAATGCTCATCTGAAGCTCTTTGCGGTAGGGGTTGACTTGGTTCTGTGTGCCATTCCCTCCGAGACCTCCATTCCCAGGTGGGAAGGCTTGGCTAGGACTTACACTTCTAGGTACTTTCCCCAGGGCCCAGCAAATAGTGATTGATGGGTTGGCATGTTTGAGGGACTGGGTCTGATGTGGTTTGCTCTTTAGAACGTGCATACCAAAACATCTATCTGGAGGAGTGAGCGGAGACATTGTTTTGGTCACTCTGAAAGCAGAAATTGGACCCCAGGACTTGAAAAACGTTAATATTGGATATAAGGATGGAGAGAATAAAATAATCAACATTTCAGCTCTGGCTTCCACAGTGATCTTATATGTTCCCCCAAAGCTTCTAGACAACAGACAACAGGAATAAAAAGCTTTTTGGCCCACAGGCTAAAAAGGTAGCAGGTAAAAATCCCAGTAAGCAGAAGAGCCCGCCCTCTCAGTCGCAAAATGAATCAATATCCTCTCAACGGAGAGCGGGACATATAATTTCCTACTACTTCTGAGGAGGGCAGTGGAGTGTAGGCAGTAAGAACACTGGCTCCCAAGGCAGGCTGATTGCTAATCCCAGTGCTGCTGCCCACAAGCTGTTCAGCCTTGGATAAGTTACTTAACTATTCTGTGTCTCAGTTCCTTCATCTGAAAATGGAATTAATAACAGTATTCCCACCTCAAAGACTGTGGTAACAATTAAATATGATACACTTAGAAGAGTGTCATTAGCTACACTACTGTTTGCAAAAGTACAATCACTTTTTTATTATATTATAAAAAGTTCATGTAATCAGGAAAGAATAAACTAGCAGATGCTCTTTATGTCTGTATAATGTGGAAGAAGAACAAAGAGAGACAAACTTTCAACAATGCTTAAACTCTTTGGGCATCACTGTGTACATTTCTCACATGACAGGATAAAGTAGGCTGGTTTTTATTTATTTACATTCCTGAAACATTTATTTGACAACAATAATAATTTATAGACAATATAATCAGGGAGAAAATAAAATTAAATGGTAAGACCATTTCAAGAGACAAAGGAGAATATTGTTGTTTGCAGGTACTGTGATTGTCCACATAAGGCAGCCAATAGAATCTACTATAAGTATATAATGAATAAAATAATTCAGTAATTTGGCCAGATTAAAAATCGATAGCAAAAATCAATACCCTGTCTATGTTTTTTGGGGGGGTTTTTTGTTTTGTTTTGTTTTGCTTTGCGGTACGCGGGCCTCTCACTGTTGTGGCCTCTCCCGTTGCGGAGCACAGGCTCTAGACGTACAGGCTCAGCGGCCATGGCTCACGGACCCAGCCACTCCGTGGCATGTGGGATCTTCCCGGACCGGGGCACGAACCCGTGTCCCCTGCATCGGCAGGCGGACCCTCAACCACTGCGCCACCAGGGAAGCCCCCCTCTCTGTGTTTTTGTAGTCATCAGTTAGAACATGTAATGTACTATTCACAGTAGAAACACATAGAATACAGGCTGCCTTTTATAACACCCACAATCTGGGCTAGAGATGACAAAGTCACTCTTTAATTAACCTGCTGCTACCAGATGATCCTAGATAAACTATTCATCTTCTAAACAAATGAGCTTCTCACACTCACTAAAATGAATCCAAAATAATAGCTGTTAGCTTGAGGTGGGGGAAGGAGGCTTCAGCTTAATGTGATCATATAACTCCATTTCTTATGGGATTTATGCACCACCCCACATTCCACTGGTGTCAACAAATGGCAGAAAAATAACCTACAACTGACAAAAAGCAAACTTATAAATAACTTCAACTGCCCGTATTCTCTTAACTAAGCAAATTATCTTCATAATGATGCTAGACAGTGGCTATGAATGAATTTACAAACAGACACATGCTGTGATCATTTGTGCAAAATAAGAAATTATTTCACCTAAAAACACTTTTCACACGGGTTCGTGCCCCGGTCCGGGAAGATCCAACATGCCGCGGAGCGGCTGGGCCCGTGAGCCATGCCACTGGGCCTGCGCATCCGGAGCCTGTGCTCCGCAACGGGAGAGGCCGCAACAGTGAGAGGCCCGTGTACCACAAATTAAAAAAAAAAAAAAAGAAAGAAAGGAAAACAAAAACACTTTTCACAACCAAGGACACAAAGGCAGTTTTGCCTCAAGGCTGGCACCGTACCATTGCCTATCGCTTCCTCTCTTGCCCTGAAAGGTATAAAGGCCGAGCTTGTCCTGGTTTAATAACTTCTTTTGTTTCCTTATTGATTTCTTCCTACAACCATCTGCTGGCAAGATGAGCAGACCAGAATTCAGAGCGGATTGAAGCATATACACTTTTTAGTGTAAATTATTTCATTTCATTGGGGTTTCTTGTAGGACATTTCAAATGGTGTGTATCTTAACTGGGTCGTTTATAAACAACCTCCAACCCTACTTTCCAGAGACAATATAAGTGAAAAGAAACTGTGAATTTCAATTAAGGGACAAGGTCTTCATGTTCCAACTGTCCCACTCTCCTGGTACATTCACAATCAAGGCAGCAGTTCTAGGGTTCAGGCTATGGCGCTCCTTGCCTAATTTTGCAATTCCCATCTGCCTTGGCTGAAGTACACCCATGAGCTCGGTGGCTTTATAGCATCGACCGTGGCACTTTTCGGAGGAAGGGAAAGGCCACTGCATCTTATTCCACCCACAAAGAGAAGGAGTACAGCCCACAGTCAAAACCAAGGACTGGCAGAAACCTTCCTCTTGGGACTGCTATGTACCCAGGAGCACAGGAAAAGAGAAGGCCTGGCCCTCTCTTCTCTCTCACTTGATTCTCTGTGGCTGGAGATAAGGGAGGGCCTAGAGAGGCCTATGACTCTTCAGACACATTTGCTCCTGCGGTGTTGAAAACATCACACTGGGGTGATGGCCGCCCCTGTCCAGCAGAATGCTCCCTGTGATACCTTTGTCTGTGTCTGTCTGTCTAGCTCAGTATTCTGTCCTGGCTCTCCATCACTCCCTCTGCCTCTCTGTATCTGTCAGATTGTTTCTGAGTGTGTGTGTGTGTTTGTGTGTCTGCGTGTGTGCGTGCGCATGTGCCTGTATCTGCCTGTCTCTCCCTCCAAGTATGTGTCCTTCCTTAGCTCCATCTCTCTGTCTCTGTCTCTCTCAGCCTGTGTGTATCTTCCTGTCCCTTCCTCTCTCTGCTCTGTCCCTGTCTGCCTCTTTGAGGCTCTGCTGGTCCATCTGTGCTTCTCTCGTGGTTGTCCAGTCATTCAGGCCTGCATTATGACTTTCACAGGCCCAGCACTTTTGCCTTCATGGGCTCCCTCCTCTACGGAAAAAAATATTGCAACACATTTTATGATCGCATTGGTAGAGAGACAAATATAATCCAGGATGGATCCATAACTGTATATTCATTATTATTATATTTAATTTTTCTCCTGATTAAAAAAATTAATTAAATATTTTATGGACCCCATAAAATTATCATGGGCCTGAGGCAACATGCCCTGCAGTCAGAGTCTTTCCCTATATACACTCACACCTGCACACACACACATACCACACCCTTCCAACAGAAGGCTGACCCTGCGTTCCCAGCTTAGAAAGTTGTAAGCAAGATCATCTAGTCTACTTTTGCTCTAAGCTTTGGGGCTAATGTTATTTTGTTCCGGCACATTCTTCTACTTCTCACAGGTTAGGGTGGTAATGCTTGTCCTGTCCTTATTCGGGAAAGTTACAATTGAAGCTTCTGGTGAGAGCTTCAGGATAGAAACAAAGTGTGTGTTTCTGCCTGTTTCAATTTCTAGGTTAGGCACAAGGAGTTCTCCACGCAGCCAGGTCGAGTCCACTAGACATCTGCCTTGGGGATGTAGCTGACTCAGATGCTCTTTTCCTTGCCTCATTTCCTGCCTCTCTTACTGGGAGACCTGGCTGGATAAAGGCAGAAGGATGTGCGGCCATGCATCTTCCTATCCACAAATGTACTGGCACCCCATTGTGACACAACTCACACCACCATCATCTCTCTAAGGATGCCTTGGCATCTCACACATAATGAAGCCTGCTTCGTCTTCTCAGAGAGCTAGCTGGGCGATGACACGTGGTGGAGGTAGGGAGCAAGTGGCCACATTTGACCACCTTAGCCTGGGAAGACTGAGAATAATCATTTGCCTCCAAACCTAACCACCATCCACACTCTGTCCCCAGAGACAGTTTTCAGGTTTGCTATTTGGTTCTTTAACTTGTTTCTGCAATAGTCCTAATTAAGAAGTCCCCCCAGAATCCCTAAGTTTTTTGCTATTTCCCTGGGAAACAGAATCAATGAAATTGATTTTCTTCTTTATCAGTAAAGCTTATAAATTGAAGGCACAAATCCCAGAAAGCCAGCACATTAAATTTATCTTAATGCTACTAATTGGAACCCCCCAAAATGTCCTTTTTTGCTTGTTAAAGTTTCGAAAAACAACTAAATCCCACCTGTTCCAATTATACTTTCCTATCTATTTCCATTGGCCCCAGTAAAATAAAAATAGGTCCAATGTGCTCTTTGAAAATTAGAATTCTCACTTTTCCAATGATTTTGACAATTTCTGGCCCTGAACCTTTTTTGCCAGTTTTGCTTACAATAATGTCCTCTTCCTATTTGCTTTTATTTGCTAATGGATTTTCCTCTCTGATCCTTTGGTGTTACCTGCACACATTTACCTTCTAATTTCCTTCTGGTCTCAGAGACCTGTCAATGATTCACCTTATCAAAGACTAGAGGAAAAAATTAAAATTATAAATCTAATAACGGTAATACTTTAAGGCATAAATTTCTGTCCTTTCAATATCCTATGCATATCTAACTCAGTTCTCTGACATTTCCATTGCTTTGAACCAATCAAAAAATTCTCATCTTCCAACAAGCAAGGACACAAAAAGGATGAATGACAAGGAGATCAGGTTCCTAATAACATATTCATGAAGGTTCCCTTTTGCATGGTCACACGAAGTCTATAAGTTAAGCTCAACATGTGAATTTCCAAGCAATCTGAATCCCAACATCTGAAGAAAAGATGCCACCTATTTATTTCTTTATTTGTTTTTAACATCTTTATTGGAGTATAATTGCTCTACAGTGGTGTGTCAGCTTCTGCCCGACAACAAAGTGAATCAGTTACACGTATACATGTTCCCATATCTCTTCCCTCTTGCGTCTCCCTCCCTCCCACCCTCCCTATCCCACCCCTCTAGGTGGACACAAAGCACCGAGCTGATCTCCCTGTGCTGTGCGGTTGCTTCCTAGTAGCTATCTATTTTACATTTGGTAGTGTATGTATGTCCATGCCACTCTCTCACTTTGTCACAGCTTACCCTTCCCCCTCCCCATATCCTCAAGTCCATTCTCTAGTAGGTCTGTGTCTTTATTCCCATCTTGCCCCTAGGTTCTTCATGACCTTTTTCTTTTTTTCTTAGATTCCATATATATGCGTTAGCATACGGTATTTGTCTTTCTCTTTCTGACTTACTTCACTCTGTATGACAGACTCTAAGTCCATCCACGACCCAGCCACCTATTTATTTGTTAGCTAACTGTTTTCACACTTGGGTTCACCTTGGAGGACACAAACAAAAGAAATGCAATGGAAACACAAAGGTGGATGCCTGTATTTATATTTCCCGACTCCCCATCTCAGCATCGTCAAAGAAACAGAAATCATAGGGATAAAAAACCTTGTTGCACAGGAAAATAATCTAACTGGTTAAAGTCATGACAAGATGTGTAGGGTTAACATTTCAAACCCAAACTTAAGGTAGATGAGCAAAAAGGGCAAGACATGGAGAAGCTCAGTGGTACCAACCAGGCCAGATTTTCTTTTTATTATTGACTTCAGGAGCTATGGAAGATCCTGATCCCTTGTGCCTTCCCCTAAGTTGATGGGACAAAGGAAACCGAATGGACCGGTTCCTCCTCAGGCATATGCGACCCTTCGATGAGCTCTACCCCAGACTGCCTGAATACATTTGAATTTGTTTAAATATAAAGGCTCTATTATAATATATAAAAATAGAAATAAATAAATGTTATTATTAATTCAGTTGGTTAAGTCATACATCCAAACTCAATGTGAGTTAGAAAAAGAAAATGGAGTTTCCTCTTTACATGGAAAAAACAAATTTTCAGTCCTGTGTAACATAAGCAAATAATAATATCAGAAAAAAAAAAACAAAGCTACTACCTAGCTCGGTGGCTTTACCACAGTGTCCTGGGGCACTCTGAGGTACTGTGGAGGCTCTAGGGTCACTGGGGGACAAGAGGGAAACCATGGAAGGAAGTGACATTTCTAGGACTTCAACACAGTGTGTCTTCCATAATACACTGTTGCAAGAATGATCTCAGTGGCTTAAAAAAATTAGTTTGAGGCCTTCCCTGGTGGCGCAGTGGTTGAGAGTCCGCCTGCCGATGCAGGGGACATGGGCTCATGCCCCAGTCCGGGAGGATCCCACATGCTGCGGAGCGGCTGGGCCCGTGAGCCATGGCCGCTGAGCCTGCGCGTCCGGAGCCTGTGCTCCGCAACGGGAGAGGCCACAACAGGGAGAGGCCCGCGTACCGCAAAAAAAAAAAAAAAAATTAGTTTGAAAATATAGATAATTCCTCTGACTTAAAAGAAAACTCAATAAAGCTTTTCTCTGAGAAATAGGAATTTGTACTAAAAAGATTTTTTTTCCAAATCTTATTTGCAGCACTGTTGATAAAGTTAAAAACTGGAAACGACCTAAATACCCAATAATCAAGTCTTGGGATACAGTTAGTATAGAGTTTTAGGCAATATTAAGAATGATAGTGTAGTTTTAAACATTTTGACATGGGAAGATGTTCATAATAAATCTGAAGGGTTTCAAACAGATAAAAAAAGAGATTAAGTATGGTATAATCTCATTTTACATTGTCTATGTATTTATCACGTATGAAACTATATATTTATATAATATATAAAATATCAATACACATATACATATGAATATGTATTTGTGTCCATAAGCCTCTTGCCCTCTCCCCACCTCCTAGAATCCTTCACGAAAGCTTAATATCACCAGTCTCTCAAGGCAGGACAAAAGGAAGGAAAGGAACTGAACAAATAAAGCCAGAACTCCTTCAAGCAGGCAGAAGAAGAGAAAAATGAGAAATACCTGTAATATGATTTTGTCTCCTCACACAAGGTGGTTATATATTGTTTCTAATCACCTCAGGTGACTTGAGGGCATGGATTTTGGCATCAAAAAGGCTTACAGGCGTCCTACCTTTTTCATTTCCATTTTCCATGCATCCTACCTTCTCCATTAACCTTTTCCTCCCTTTTCCATTTCTGTCTGAAGATATTTCTGCTTCTCTGGTGTCATCAATTAAGCTAACATGGGTAGAGATGATATCACAGCACCCGGCACCTGGTGTGGCTCAATATACAGTCTCTTCCTCCCTCTCTTTACTGTCAATTGTGCCTAAACATGTGTTAATGATCTTCAAGAATAATAAGTGTAGGCCACATGGATTAACATTTTCTTTGAAAGCTCCTAAATAGGCAGTACAATTGTGTAGCAAAGTGAGGTCTGGGGCCTTCCCAAGGACCAAGCGTTTGAAAACAAGAACAAGATGCTGAATAAACCCAAACCACAGCCAGTTTGTAGTCGTTATCCTCTGGATCCAGCTCCTGAGTTCCGGTTAAACAGAAGGGTGCTGTCTGTTGGCCAGGCTTCACTTTCCAATGCTTTTCCCAGTGACCTTGGCCCTACCTGAATTCCCCTCTGTGTGCCTTTGCACACTGCGTGCACTCTGTGCATATGAGGAGCGCAGGCACACGGTTGCAGCGGCTGGCACAGGCTCTGCCCCGCAGGCTGCAGGCATCTGTGTCTGGCCAGCTTCACCACTGACAAGCAGCCAGGGCTGCAGTCTGACGCCTCCCTCAGACTGGAACCAAACGAAGTTCATTCACCCCCTTACTTCATTAACACAGAAAATAAACTCATAATTAAGTGTTCTTTTGTTTCATGTTGTTTTCTTCCTAAGAAAATTTGCAGACTCGAGAAAAATCCGTATTGATCCTAGGCAATATCTCAGGGTAATAATATCTTCAATGAAAAGGAAGAAAGCTCACAATAAGGTGTCTTCCCCCAAATAACAGTGACTCTGCCAGTGACTATCCATGTGGCTCTGGGCAAGTTATTAAACCTCTCTGTGCGTTAGCTTCCCTATCTGTAAAATGGGGTAATAATGTAATAACAGTCAGTACTCAAAGGTTATTATGATATTAAAGAGTCAAATTTATAAAACATTTATAGACTTGGGTGGGGAGAAAGAAGGCAATTTCAGTGAGCATCTACTTTGTATTAGATGATTTCATATATTACCTCATTTGTCTCTACGACCAAATTGTAAATGGGTGTTCTTGATCTCATTTTACAGAAAAGAACACAGAGTCTCAAATAGAATAAAGTGACTTGCTAGCAAGTGACTGAGTTGGAATTTGAACAGAGGTTGATCTGAGTCCAAATCTTTGGGCAACACCATGCACATAACATTAATAACGGTGATAACAGCTACCATTTATTTCATTCTCAATTCTATGCCCATTATTTCACTTCATTCTTACAAGAATCCTTAGTGATAGTACATAGGACCGGCCCCTGCCATGGCCCATAGTGCATCCAACTCAATCTGGTGGCATCAGTGAGGGACATGCCAAAAGAAGATCACAGTCCTCACCCTTGATCGAAACAGTTACAGCTCCCCAAATGGCACGCTGGGTATTCATTTACCAAAAATAGTAAATGCTGAAAGAACCATACAAAAAAAACATAATTCATGTACCCAAACTGGAAAGGACGCAATGGTTCTAAGATGAAAACAGAGGCATTTGTAAGCAGCAGTCTCCAGTATTTCTTTACTCCTAGCCACCTATGGTTACGAACATGTCCTCAATTTACTCACACAAAAGGCAGACATATACAACTGATGAAGTAAATATAAATAGGACTTCTGAAATTTTTTCCAACTTTCTACTTTGGCATCATTGACTCAGGACATAAATGGTAGAGGGGAGGAAAGAGGAGACATAGGCAAGTGAAGGAAAGAGAAGTGGGCAGGGGGAAGGAATGGAAAAGAGAATGACAGATGAAAGAAGGACAAAGGGCAGAACAGGATGGAGGGGAGAGGCAAGAAATAGAGGAAAGGAAACAGAAGAAATGTTGACTGAGCACCTGCTTTCTCAAAAAGCCTTTATGGTAGGAAAACATTTAGCACTCTTCTGGTTGAATAACCTATATCTCTACCCTGTTTCTGAAGTTGCATCTACGTTGAGGATGTCTGTTAAGTTTTGGAAACTTTCTACCTAATTCTTCCTATTTCATTGTTGGATTCTGAGGCAACACAGGTGAGGAGACCCAGGTGAGGTGCCTGAGGTTGGCATGCCTGGCACAGGTGTCACAGTTGTGCTCCGGCTCTATAAAGCACGGAGACTGCCTGAGGCCATGGCCACTGTGGACTCCTCTTCTGCCTTGGACAGATGGACCGACCACCACTGGCAGACATTACCCCAGGCACCACAGCTGAACCCAGCACTCTCATGTGCTGCACTCACTTGATTATGGCCACCACCTGCCTCTGACAAGCCATCAGGAACACTAGTCATCTCTTCCCCACAAAGTCTTCTCCCATTTATGCTGTAAAAACATCCCGCCACAGCTCCAGGGCCTGTGGGATAGTGCAAGTTGATTGATAACAACTGTGTCTTCCAGGGGAATATTCCACCCATGAGGATCATAGATGGCTAGATGACTCGAGGTAATTTTCTCACCAAAGAACACTGGGCTCAGGCATCCTGGCCATATTCAGCAGAGAAACCTTCCCAGTCAGATCCACAGAGGAGATTTTTCACAGCTATAAGCTTTTACTTGAGTTGTTATTGGAGTTTTCCATCACCGACTGTTTAAGAAAATATTAAAAATCTACACACAGACTTCTGCTTTACAATTTCAGTTCGCCAGCCTGGCTGTGCGCATCAACACGCAGTCTAAGGGAAGCATGCTGGTGATGTCTGCTATCTGCTTCCTCAGGTGTGTAAAAACTCTTCCCTGGGGGACAGTTGGCCTCCTCTGCCCGCGACAGTGACAAAAGGAGTGGGAGAGAGTACTATCGAACCTCTGCTGACTTTGGGGAGGGGGTAGAATGTCACGTAATTGGGCTATAGAATGAATTCTTCATTCTGGTCATTGTACTCAGTGTTTAGAAAATTCTGAACATTCTTTTTGCCTCAGGGAATGTACAGTATGATGAGTAAAACCACTTTGGAGTGAAATTCACCTACTTTTAAACCCTGGCTTTGCCATAAACACATCAGCTGTGTGACTTTGAGCAAGTCACTTGGCTCCTCTAAACCTTGGATTCCTTGTCATTGAAACGGGAGAAACTACACCTACCTTGAGAGGTAAGGTTTAGTAAGGTCATATAGGTGTGGCAGGAACATTTATCAAAACTACTTCTAGGGCTTCTCTGGTGGCGCAGTGGTTGAGAGTCCGCCTGCCGATGCAGGGGACGTGGGTTCGTGCCCCGGTCCGGGAAGATCCCACATGCCACGGAGCGGCTGGGCCCGTGAGCCATGGCCGCTGAGCCGGCGCGTCCGGAGCCTGTGCTCCGCAACGGGAGAGGCCACAACAGTGAGAGGCCCGCGTACCGCAAAAACAAAACAAAACAAAAACTACTTCTAAATTGTATTGTTCTCCCTTTATTTCTAATTCTCTGTTCCTTCTCCTTTCTGACAAGTAGGTAAACTCTATCATTCTTTGACTCAAGGATTTGGGCTCATCAAAAAGTAGAGGTAAGCCAATATCAAAGGCCTTTCTTGTGTTATGTAAACACTAAAGTCCATTGGGAAAAATGCCTAGCAATAGTTAGAAAATGTGATGTTGAAAGATATCATTTATAATAGCAACTAAGGACACAAAGACCTAAATTGGTTAAAGATATGGGTAGATTAAGCTACAGATAGAAAGACTCAAACTTATAAAATTATAAAGATGTCAATCCTCCCCCAAATCTATAATTTTAATGTAATTCAGTAAAAATATTGGAAATTTCCAAGCCAATTATAAAACTTATTCAGAAGAGCAAAAGGTCAAGAATGGCCAAGACACTCCTGAAGAATAAGGTAGAGACTTATACAAGGGAATAAGGGAAGAGACTAGCCTAATCAGATGTAAAGCTTATTATAAAGTTATAAAAGCCAATGACACTATGGTACTGACACAAACACAGACACACAGACAGTGGCATACAACAGCCCAGCAATGAATCCACACATATATGGAAACTTGGTAGATAACAGTGATGTCATTGCAGATCACTGGGAAAAGATAAGTGGTGCTGAGACAATTAATACAATAGTCATATTCAAAAAATAAACGGAATAGTGCCCCTTTTTCATCCCAGGTCAATTAAAGATGCATGTGGGGAAGGGGGTGCGGGTGTATAATGAAGTTGAAGTAAGAAATATTTTTATAATAAGACACTAAACTATATATCATAAGGAACAGTTTGATATATTTAACCATCTTAAATTTTTTAATTTATTAAAAGACATTATTTTAAAAAATAGAAAAAGTGAAACTCTAAATCACAAATCGGGAGAAGATACTGCAACGTAAATAACTGACACTTGATTTATAAGCAGAATATATGAGAACTTCTACAGATTAATTTAGAAGAGAAAAACAACCCAGCAGCAAAATGGGTAAGACATGAACAGATATTTTACAAAAGAGGAAATAAAAATACCAATAAACAAATATATATGTATATTTTGGGAACTCCTTCCATGCAGGCACCAGAATGCACAAGAGAGATGCCTGGCGGCATCATTCATGATAGCCTTAAACTGAAACCAAAAGAGGTCTAACAAGAGTAGACAGATGAATAAACTGTGGTTTAATCACACAGTGGGATGCTGTATCAGTGAAAAAGTCCATCAACATAGGCAAATCTCATAAACCATGCAGAATGAAAAAAGCAAGTTGCAGAAGAATATACATAGATGATATTATCAATATAAAATTCAAAATCACACAACACTAAACAATATATTGTTTAGGAATATATACATATGGAGTAGAATTATATTAAAAAGCAAGGTATTAATAAACACAAAGAAACCTTACCTCTGGCAGTGAATGTAGGAGGTACAGCTAGGGAAGTCTAGAAGGGGCCTCCAACAGAACTGGTAATACTCTATTTCTTAAGCTGGGTGGTAGCTCCATGGGTTTGCATTATATTATTCTTCATTATCTTATATGTTATATATATTTTTATAGGTATAAAATAATGTTAATGAACTTGTGGGATCCAATGAAGACCAATAAGATGTTAGGAGAGGTTTGATGGGAGTTATTATGAGAGAAAGATACTTCATATTCTGAGAAGTTACCCAAGGCCAACTGTCTCTCCTTCTGGAAGACATGGTATGCAAATATAAAGCCTGGAATCACTTTATCCATTTTCCCCCACAAAGAAATACATCTTAGGCGCAACCTCATATCACATTAACACAGTACACAGGAAGAATGAAACTGGTACCATGATGATACTATTAAACTGTTGAATCAAACCAGTCCTGAAGTTAGCGCCATCAGTGGACCACCCAGACATATAGTCAGTAAATCTCCTTGTTGTTTAAAATGTATAAATCCTGGAGGGATTTATTAAATACCAAGAAACAATCAATTAAGAAAAAATCAAAACAGGAGAACCTAATAGTAGATACACAGAAGAAAACAAACTTATGGTTACCAAAGGGGAAAGGCAAGGAGAGGAGGGATAAATTAGGAGTATGGAATAAACAGATATAAACTACTATACATAAAATAAATAAGCAACAAGGATTTACTGTATAGAACAGGGAACTATATTCAATATCTTATAATAACCTATAATGGAAATTAATCTGAAAAAAATATATATATAATTGATTCCTTTGCTGTACACCTGAAACTAACACAATATTATAAATCAACTATGCTTAAATTAAAAGAAAAGAAGAGGGAGGAAAAAAACTTTTGGGGTAGAGAGAGGGAGTCAGGAGGGGGAAAAAAGATTTACATCCCCATTTCTAGCAATGAAGACTCAAGTATTGTCCAGGGAAGACCTCAAGATGGTTACTAGGCACTGTCTGGTAACTGGTCAAGTGTAGACGAATGAGCAATGATCAGAACTTTGGCACAGGTAGGGACAGAGCCCCAAGAAAGGTTTCTTGCCACCTGGGAGAGACAGGCTTTAAAATCAGAATTTAATATTTCTAAAAATAAAAGTGCTATTTCTTACATATCTGAGTTTGTAGACCAAGATTCAAATCTGCTACACCTGCAAGGCCCCAGGATAGAATTTCCCAAAGTAAGCTTTAGAAAACACTACTCTCTCGTGAACAAAGGTTTCATGTTCATACAGGTTTAGGAAATGTTGTCAATGCTACAACCTATTCACATTGATTCACAACGCATCTTAGAATATTAAAGCCCTGCAATGAATCTTTCTCTAAATGCATTTGAGCAATGAACTTTCCCAGAGGGACATCTATCACAAGCCGAAAAACTATAATTGCACCAAACACATTTTGGAAAACACAGTCTCCATATGGCATAAGAAGTCAGCCTCTCTGTCTTCAAGGACGCCATATCATTACCCTCTCACTCAGTATTCAAAGCAGAACCCTAGGCTCCACTTACTGCAGTCTCGGAGAGTGACATTTTTCCATCTCCTAGTGAAGCAATGGCCTTCCGCCAGGTTTGAATTCACCACAAGATGAAGTTCAACATTCCCCAAATTTGACTGCTCCTGCTGTCACAGCAGCAAACTGTTGGTGAAAGTCTCTACCAGTAAGTGTTGAATCACACAAGTTTGTCAAGAAAACAGTAAGAGAGCATCCTGGAAAAGCATCCCATTTCCATGCCTGTCCCCTTAAAATGCTTATGTTTGCATTTACTGTTTCCTTCACAGATTAGAAAAGAGACAGAGAGGACTGGGACTAGCATTTTAAAAATAATATAAGAATAGTATTAGATGGGCTTCCCTGGTGGCGCAGTGGTTGGGAGTCCGCCTGCCGATGCAGGGGACGCGGGTTCGTGCCCCGGTCCGGGACGATCCCACGTGCCACGGAGCGGCTGTGCCCATGAGCCATGGCCGCTGGGCCTGCGCGTCCAGAGCCTGTGCTCCGCAATGGGAGAGGCCACAGCAGTGAGGGGCCCGCGTACCGCAAAAAAAAAAAGAATAGTATTAGAATTTATTAAGTTCTGCCTATAGAACTGCTGACAATTTTTATTGATTGAAGAAGTGTGGGCCACAGGAATAGTTTTAACTCATGTTCCACTCAAGGTTCTTGAACTGCTTGCTTGTGGATTCCTGATGTGGAATAATGAGCAACAGGAGAAGACGCTGATCAGAGATAAGGTTGTATTACTGGAGGTTGGGAGAGCTGAGGGCAAACTATAAAAGACCACCCCATACTTGCTCCAGGCCACTGTGTGGTTAAAAAACTTACAGAGACAGATTTCACAGCTGGGTCCTCCAACTTCACTTTGCACAGCAGGTGTGTTTTTAAAAGGCTGTGGGTAAATTAGAATCTTTATAAAAAATTAATATGAGTTGGAATAGGTTCAGAGTCTATATGAAGTTGGAGAATTAGGATAAAAGTTGCTTACATGTATACATGATATATATGTACACACAAGTACACACATATATAATTAATGCATAGTTTGAAGGGGGTTTTCATTATTGACAGATGACAGCTAAGTAAAATTCCTTCTAACTATAAATATATTTTACAAAGATTAAAAGGAAAAATACCAAAATATTAACTATGTCTAACTTTGGATGTTATGATTATGGCTGGTCTTTTTCTTCCTTTTAGTTTTATGCTCCAAAGTTTCTGTGACAAATGAGACTCTCACCTCCGAGCCATATAATACGTTCCCACTGAATGAAGCAGTGAGGTGCCACTGGCTTTGGAAATGGCCAGAGATTCTTAACAATAGACCTCCACAGTATATAAAGCACAAGAGTGGCATGAGGACTAAATGTGTGGAGAGGTAAACGTCCAGAAATATCATTCCACCATCGTACAGCAAAATTTATACTTCTTGAGTAGATGTTTAGATTGTTTGCAACTGTTCCCTATTATAAACAAGTCTGCGATATAAATCTTGGCTCAAATTTTAGCTTTTTCTTTTCAAGAATAAAGTCTCAAAAGTAAGATTAATGAATCAATGAATAGTAACATCTTAAGGCTCTCAATGCATGTTGCCTATTGCTTTCCAGGTTGATATACCAGGAAATATTTATATTGGGAACATACAAATGGGTCTATCTTAATTTCCTAGCTTTAAGAATTAAAATTTGTATTTAACTTTTACCAACTTGACAAACAGAAAATGGTATCAAAGAAGTTTTCATCTTCTTTGAATACTAGGAAGGTTAAAGCTTTTCCTATAAGTTTATTTGCCATTTATATTTCCTCTTGAGTGAATTGTGAGCTCTTCCTCTCAACTCAATTACCTATTGATGTTTGGGTTTTTCCTTCAAGATATATATAAACTTTTTACATTAAGGTTATTAACCTTTTGTCAAATATGTATTATGAATATTTTTCTGGTTGTGTTTTAACTTTTTATGTAATAAATGCTGTTTTTTTCTGTTTTCGTTGCTTTTAAACAGTCAAAATCCTTCTATATTCCAAGATCAAATAAATATTCACTAAATTTCCTTAGTTTTTTATGATTTTTTCATTTATATTCTAATCTGTGGAGATTTTTATTTCTGTCTATGACATGAGATGAAAATATAACTTGATGTTTCCTCAGATATCTAATTTTCTCGACATTCTTTTCCTAACAATACCTTCTTTATGAAATACATTAAATTATTCCATATACCGGATTTCTTTTATAATAGGAAAAAGGCTATAATTTTTTAACTTTATAAATGCAATAAACCTCTCATCACTGAAAGGACTATAAGTGAATCTTTGAACACTCATAAATGGCCTCTTCTCTCCCCACAACTACCTCTTTTTTTTTTTTTTCCCCCCCCCCGGTACGCGGGCCTCTCCCTGCTGTGGCCTCTCCCGTTGCGGAGCACAGGCTCCGGACGCACAGGCTCAGCGGCCATGGCTCACGGGCCCAGCCGCTCCGCGGCATGTGGGATCCTCCCGGACCGGGGCACGAACCCGCGTCCCCTGCATCGGCAGGCGAACTCTCAACCACTGCGCCACCAGGGAAGCCCCACAGCTACCTCTTTTATCTGTTATGTAAATACCGGTCCATCCATCAAGCTGCCCAAAGCAAAGTATAGCCCTCTGTTCCCATTCTATATAGGCTCTTTCCGTTATTCTTTACCTCACTGCAGTGTCCACCAAAGTAGTGAGGATGCTGTTACCCCTATCCTCTCAACTCACAGTCCCTAGGGCACATACATTGGGTCAGTCAGTCCCCAGGGAGCTCTGTGGGGTAGCTGGGACAGAGACAGAAAGGCTTGCAAGTTTAAGAAGATGACACTTGATAGAGTTGAAAGGAAAAGTAAAATGAATACATCATGCTGCCTCAGTGCAAAAAAAAAAAAGAGCATTTTACTCCACTGGCGATTACTCAGAGAATGACACTAAGGTGGAAAAGCTATTCATGGTTCAAGTACAGACGTAATGAAAGAACACTGGACTAGAAACAAAGAAGCCTGAGGCTCCAATCCCGATTCTGCCTCTAATGACCTTGGACAAGTCAGTGAAGTTCCTGGGACCTTGGATCACTCATCTGTAAAATGAAGGGCTTGACTATTACAGGATGCAGTTTGGAAGTTCACAGGCCAATTGTGCAAATATATTTAGTTTGGTTCACATGGTGTTTTAATTTTTTTAATGTAATACGGCATAGCGTTCCGTTTCTAAAAGTTCCTTTGTCATGCAACTAGGTTCAATCACTTATGTTCCCTACCTGGCTTCAGAAGAGGTCTAAACAATCCTTAAAGTCCCAGCCTACTTTATAAATGTATCCAATCCATCAGAAATTCATGTTAACTGTACCTTCAAAATACACTGGAATCTGACTACTTCTCATCCCTCCACTGCGGCCACCCCGCTCCCAGCCACCAGCTTCTTTCACCAGGATTATTGCAATGGCCTCCTAATGGGTCCCCCATGCTTCCACCCCAGCTCCTCTCTGGTCTTTTCCCAGTAGAAGCTGTCTTTTTAAAGCATAAATAAAGTTGTCACTCAAATGTCACCTAGTCAGGGACACCTGCTCTGACCACCCTGTTTTAAATAGCAGTCCCTTTTCCCATGCTCCTGATCACCCTTATCCAGCTCTATTTCCCACATAGAATTGTGTCCTCCTCACATACTGTGTGATAGTACTCCTATGTTGTAGATTTTGTTTTGTTTTGTTTTTGTCTGTTTCGTCCCACTAGAGCATAAGATGGCTGAGGACAGGCCTTTGGGTCTGTTTTGTTTAGTGGCTGCTTATAGCTCCAGTGCCTGGAATAGAGCCTGGCACAAAGGGGGTCCTCAATAAATTATTGTGACTAATTATGAATTTACCAATAATCTCTCTCACTCCAAGAATAAGTTCTTCTGGTTCCAAGAAGTGACATCAGTTAAGTGTCATTTTAAAATGGAGATAGGATCCTCTCTTCTAACCTTTCCCGTTACAGCAGATCACTTTACACCCACACTACAGCTTGCAAAATTCTCAGCAAGGAAGTCACTTGCCAAATCAACCAGGGCTAGGGAGACTTTTATGTAATAAACAGACCGATCCTTTACTTATCATGTCCCCACAGAGACATGAGTTCAAACAAGAGGGAGACTTCTTTTCCACAGCCATCAAGTAAGGAATCAATACGAGGATCAATTTATAAAACAAACAAAGCAGCCAGTTCCAAAAAGCAGGCTCAGCAACGCTCATGTGAAATAGGTCAAAGTTACATGGTATCGTCCATGTTCTTTGAGC